>NW_009737016.1:39353-40022 GCF_000703405.1 Apaloderma vittatum
ATAGCCTAGGGGAATAAATATGGAAATGGTTGTGAGCAAATTATGGAAGATATACACACATAAACTGTCATTAAAAGCATGGAGAACAACCCTGAGGGAAGTTGCGGTAAACTTAGCATAGCAGGGGTTTGGGCGTTTCCAGCTGCCACACTTCTGTGAAAAAAGGATTGAGAAGAGATACCCTGTTATTGTCTAAGAATCTGCTTTCTGTTAGGAAAAACTATAAAGCTTTCAACAAAAGATGAAAAAATGTCTTCCATTGGCATAATAAAAGTAGGAGATCTCTTTACGAGAAGGTGTGACACATTGAAAATTCCCTGGAAGGCAGAATACAGAAAGGATGACTGCCACTGGAAGCAAACTACAACTCTCAGCGAATACATGTGTTACAAAGCTAATGAAACAAACAAAAATCACTTAAAACTTTTTATGTGTTCACAAGCCAGGTTTAATGCATTTTGCAAACTTGGGACTAGGCCTGCACAATCAGTGAAGTCCTTTCTTACTCCTTTTTTCCCATTTTAGTTCTTGAAATTCAGTGGCTGTTTATTCTGTGTTAGGGCTTTTTCCAAATCCAGGACTTGGGGAATTTTGTTAACAGTGCAATAAAAGTAACTCCACAGTGTCACAGGCAAACATTAGAGCTTTTTTTGTGTGCTGCTCTTTCCC
>NW_009737016.1:40053-61165 GCF_000703405.1 Apaloderma vittatum
AAATACAGACATTGTTTCTTTAAAAGGCTCCATCTGCAAATCCCATTAGATGTGCATCTAAGGTTTCCAGTGATTAATAGTTGCCTGCTTTGCCTTGGTTGGAGGGAGTGAGTATATGTACATTAACCCCTCCCTCTCCTCTCTCACATTTCACTTCACAAACTTGTCACCCTCTCCCCAACACAGTATTTAAAAAGTTTCCCTCATGTCCAGCACTTCACAAGGAAGCAAGCTTCAGGCCTCAGGAAGCAATTCGGGGCAATCGCTGCATAGATCTGGTTACTGTTTTCCAGTTGGAACAATGAAGACAGTTAGAAGAGTTCCCAAACTAACAAATCTGGAACAGCATAAAACCCACAAACAAACTGTCGTTTAGGGAGGAAATCTAATCTGTCAAATTTGGAAGATTTCCCCTCTGCTGCTTTTCTGATTTTGAAGCCTGAGCTCTAACTACTGACGAGCACTGGAGTGTGAACGGGACTGGAAGCAAATGGACTCCACCAGCAGCAACTACATGCACAACCCACAAACTCCTGCCCCGCTTTGGGGGTGCCTACGGAGTACCCATGCGGATGTCACCACAGCTACAGGGCTGAACCATTACCCACCAGCACCATTCTCCTTCGGTCAAAAAACAGATTTTGCCGCTTACTCTGATTTCTCAACTTCCTGCCTGGTGACTGCTCCCCATAGCTTCCCACATGAGGAGCGGGCATTTGTGGAGCAGCACCTCTCTTCCCAACACTCTGACTGGCATTTTGCAGCAACTGAGGCCAAAAGACGACTAAATCCAGCACTGTCCTTGGGTTCTGGGGAGTCAGATGGCAGCAGTCCAAATCTACTGAGTGCAGCAGTGGGTATGAATGAAGATGATGAGGTACCAGTACATACTACAAATGAGACTGAGAAAAAGTCATCCAAAAGAAGAAAGGAAAACTCAGGTAGGTGATATGAAATCAGGGGCGTGGGATAGTACAGGTTGTAGAATGAGAACACCTGTAAGATTAGGAATTAAGAAGTAAAGCTAATGAGGAAAAAAATTTGTAATTCTCGACTGGGATACACAGTACCAACACTGAAACTAAATGGCTTATTCTTTCATAACCTCTGGTGTTTGTATCTCATTCCTGCAAATCTTATTTACTGAACCTGCAGATCTTATTTACTCACTAGCACAATGCACATTTGTTGTAACTAAACAGGAATCATGTGACATGCGCACACCGACGTGAAAATCCTAGGATGTGGACTTACTTATATATTGCATACTTGCCATTTGTCCATGAGTAAGAGAATGACAAAGAGCAAAATTCCCTCATCCTGAGCTCCCTGTGCTAGTTGGAAATGTTTTACATCTCAGTTTATGGTAAGAAGTACAAGATCCGAAGTCTAATAGATATAAATTCTATTTGGCCTCAGTAAATACTCACTTTTTTTTACCTTAAAAGAGCAGATACTAGAAGCTTGCCCATCAGTACAATGTCCAACAATGCAGAATATGTAGAAAGATTCCATTGTGTCATCCTAGCCAGCAAAACACATTCTTTTTCCAGGGTAACAGTCAATAATTTCATAGTTAAATAACCTCTAATTTGCTGCTGTCTTGAATCTAGATATGTGAAATACACATAAAATTGTTTTCCCCTAAGGAAGCTGTTAAAAATTAAGATGCTTACATGCATTCAATTGCTGTAGTATTAATTTACAAGCTAACAGTATGCTTTTTCCTACAGCATTGCTATCAAGTGGGGAACACTTTCCAATATTCCCATTTTACAGGTAGAGAGCACTGTGATTAAAGTAACTATTTATTTATTTTAAGGCTTGGCTACAGAAAAGCCACCTGCAATACAACTTTAATTTTTCCATTTTGTAATTTAAACAGCAAGTTTGCATTTCTGGTCTCTCTGTCACACAATTAATCCATTCTCTTCCCGTATGAATAGTCTGTCAGGGAACACCTAAAATGACTAACATCTGAAACCTCTTTATGCCCGGAATGTAGTTTATGTCCCTTGGTTATCTGGGTTTTTTTCTTTAAAAAACAGTTTTGTAGAATTTAAGTTTTGAAATTCAAATTTGGTAGAATTTAAGCTATTGAAAAAGCATGTTTGGGGCAAAAATTTCCCCAAACTTCAAATGCAAATAAGTTCTTTAAAGAAGTATAAGTGAACAAAGCTTTTATTAAAACATTTGCTAGTCACAGAAAGCAGCAGATTTCGGTATACTCAGATTAGAGGGACATTCTTAAAGAGACTGATTCTAAAGCACATCTCCCTGTTTCAACTAGAAGACAAGCATTACTTCTATTCTCTACTACCAGTATATGTCCCATATACTTTTCCTTGCAGCAGACCTGTAAGCAAGGATATTACTGAAAGGTACGGTGTTTCCTACCTTGTAGCAACTGTTGCTATCTGTACAAACTGTTATGCTAGCAAATGCAGAATATTAAAAACATCCCAAAGGGGATTCCGTAACAAGATCCCAAAGATGCCAAGACAAAATATAACAAATGAGGGGAAAGCTTTCAGAATTTTATATTGCATAACAACAAAATCTATTGGTGTCTTATTACTTGATTTAACCAGCTAGAATAAATATGTCCTCAAAGTTTTTACTGTGGGAGGAATATGTAACATTGTACAGATGCTGCCTGTTTTTATTTTACCTTCTACTGATGGAAAAATTGCAGACACCAACAGTTCACAGAATAACAAACACCAGATGCATTGATCTGGGCTGTGGATCACCACAAACATCTAACAAGCAGGTAGGACCCTCCACATACAGGCATTAATGACTCCCATACTCCTGTGCTTAAGCTGCTTTCCGAGTGGTACAAGTATCCTGCGTAGTGCTCGAATCCTGTATCTGCACAGCGGAGAGTCCTTAGGCCTTGCTTTAAAGCGTTGTTTGTTGGCTATTGTTAGTAGACTAGTTCAAGCCGGTGAGGGAGGATGACTACTGCTTCATGAGACCAGATTCTGAGTCAGTTATGTTGGTTGTCAGCACAAAGCAAAGCCAACCCACTCCAAATGCTGAATTTGGCTTATTGGTTTGCAGGGAGTAGGTTGCTTCTTCATACAAACACGTATGTATTAGCGCCTGACACAGGTTTTGGTTTGGAAACTTTATAGCATAGAGCATGTACCACTTGGGTTCCTACATGTATTTTGCTGCAGCCCTGGGGAAAGGCAGCTGTTCAGTTCAACTACACAATAAATCTGGTTGAGATCCTGCAAGTACGCTTGCTTCACAGTAGAGACACAGATCGTTCTATGATTCCTGAGCAGCATTTGTTGTAAGCTTTATTTTAAACTGACACTACTGTAGGAAAACCTTTCCAAGCTGATTTGTCCTTTCACATAACATTTGCCATTTTCCACATTCCGTTGTCAAAATTCTGAAGCAACTTGCCCTGATTTCCACTTTTGGAATATCACAAAACTTGCAGCTGTGAATAATCATATGCCTCTTTACAACCCCATGTGGCACACAGCCTGGATGACAGGATCCAAGCTACACATCCTACTCTGTTCCCAGAAATACTCAGCTAATTAAAAATATTCACATTGGTTTCTGCAGATGAAAACTTGTGAAACTGCCCTTTAGAAAGGGTCTTCTTTGCGCAAGGCTAAGGGGTGAGCTCACATGCATATTCAGGTCGCATTAGCTATTTTTACCCCAGGTTAATTTGACAGAGGTAGCTTTAGTTCCTGAAGTATGTTATTGGCATTGGAGAGCTGCTTCACCCCTCCACATGTTTGCTGGGGGAGCAGAGACCTTGCAGTGGCTGCAAGGCCTTGAGACCAAGGATCCCAGAAGCTGTTGGCAAAGTTCTCAGCAGGGGACCCACACTTCAAATCTCACATCCCCACTGCTCTCGCAAAAGTCACATTTGTTCGCCTTTGAGAAACACAGGATGGTGTTTTTGTTCAGAGATGATAATGAAGGGGGTTGTACAACTATAGGCAAAAGCATGTGGCTAAAGTACTGGGGTTTTGTTTTCATTCTTTCACCAAATCTATTGGGGATTTTTGGAGTATAAGTAGCAGGAACAATGGTGATGCAAACAAGACTAGTTTCCTTTAAATGGGGAACAGTACAGCTGCAGCATGTGATACAATGGTCCCTCCGCTTAATATCACTAATGACAACTATGTTTGATTTCTCTATTTCTGATGGAAATTAGATTAATTATAAAACCTACAGCCATACCTGGCAGATTTTTCCAACTTTATTACTTTGGCAACCAAAAAGACCTCTAGAAGGTGATGCTGCCTGTTGTGCTCGTTGATGCATTTTGTATATCATTTTATGTAGAAATACTATGCTAGGACATGTGGAACTTCATTGCACACCGGTTATGCACAAATATTAAGTAACTAACCCTCAATGTAACAAAAAAGCTACTACCATCTTCAGTTCAGGGAATCTAGCCAACCACAGGAGCAAGAAGGGAGAAAGAGTCGAGGAATTTATAAAAATTACTCCCTGAAAGTTTGGCAGTTTGGGCTTTGTTCACTGAAACCAGTGTCTTTTTCTTGCAATGCTTGAAGATTCTTCATAAATATCAATTTTAAAAGCATATGAGAAAAAGGAAAAGACAGGGAGAGGGAGAGGGAGAGGGAGAGGGAGAGGGAGAGGTTAGTTTGTGTTTTCTTTTTAGAATCATTTGTCGACATCCCTTTGACTATGGAGAGGGAGAGGGAGAGGTTAGTTTGTGTTTGCTTTTTAGAATAATTGGTGCACATCCCTTTCACTATGGCTAGAAATTTGGCTTTGAAATATGCCTCTTGATGACGTCAAGTGCACGAACAGCAAAAAAAGTATTTCAGGGCAGTACAGTAACAAGGACGTTCTGATGCCAATCATGCACTGAGATACCAGATCTCTTTGTAGTTTATATTTAGCAAGGATTACAAGAAGCTAAGAGTCTGGAGTATTGTGTGCCAGTTCAGAAAACACTGGGTCTCTCGTGTTGCTTATTTTACCAAGCTCCTCAACCCCCCTCCCCGCTATTTCCAGGCCATATCACCACACGCTCAGAACACATTACACGTCAGGAATGGGTTCAAGTTGTGCCAGAGGAAGTTTAGATTGGATATTAGGAAAAACTTCTTCACCGAAAGGGTGGCGAAGCACTGGAATGGGTTGCCAAAGGAGGTGATGAAGTCGCCATCCCTGTACATGTTTAAAAAACGGCTGGATGTGGCACTTCAGGAGGTGGTTTAGTGTTAGGGTGGCATAGGGCTGTAGACTAGACTTTATTATCTTAACTTCCTTTCCAACCTTTACAATTCTACGATCACATACACAAAGTGCAAGCTTTTCTGCCTGTTGTTTAGTAGATCAGGAGATAGTGATAATACACATATATAAGAAATCAAAGTAAAGATGTGGGGAAGGAAACTATTTTGATGCAATGAAATGAAAGCTTCCTTCCCATAGCTGTCCATTTCTGACTTTGCAGACCCAGGCTGGTGCTTTTGCAGTTTTGACAACACACCCCTTCCCGAGTCTGAGCACTTCAGTTAGTAGTTTATGTCACTGCAATACACACGTTCACACAGATCAATGTAACTGCAAATTACACATGTGTGTTTGCCTCTTAGAAAACCAGAACTCAAGCAACATGGCAGAAACAAGCATCAGATCACGGAAGGAAAGGACAGCTTTCACAAAGGAGCAGCTACGGGAGCTGGAAGCTGAATTTGCCCATCACAACTACTTGACGAGGCTCAGGAGATATGAGATAGCTGTGAACCTGGATCTCACCGAGAGACAAGTAATTCCTGAATCCCTGCCCCCGAGCTTCTTCTCTCTCCCCCACAACTTCTCCCTAAAGCTAAAACTCAGAATTATTCCTTGAGGGTGTACATCTGCAATGGCACAGAGGTATTTAAATACAAAGCCCTCATGTTCTTTTAAAACAGGTTTGTCACAAATTTCTCTAAGTAGTTAATAAATGTAATTGTCTAAACTGAAGACGCATTTGGGAATAACTGATATCTACCGAGCTGTTGTTTAACATGACTCATTGGTGCATACTGATATGCCAGAGTTTACAGATGGAATATGGATATCACCTTAAACTGCAGTTACTAGAAAATCACTAGAACTGTATATGTTTCATACATACATTTTTGCTGGGTCAGGTAGTATTTTGAGGTGATAAGGAAAGACAAAAACACTGAATTCCGTGGAGAGATACATTTCTGTTCTCTCATTGTGATCTCAGTCAGGGTTTCCTTATCAAAGGTTAGTGAACACTAGAGGAATCGCTAAATTATCTGAAGCAAATTACAATTACTGAAGTATTATGTTGGATGGACTAGATGTTAAAAGATGTTAGACGCACTGTGTCCATTGGATTGATATGCTTAGTTGCCATAAAGACCGATTCTAGGAAAAGCACTTGTTCTACCTTTATGGGTCTCACAGAAACATCTGCTTGGAACAGTTCAGGAAGAATTGTTAGAGAGATGGATTACTTAAACTTGGGAGGTTCCTTTCATCTTTTCTTCTAGAATTCCACAAAATATCTGTCTGTTGACACACACATATGTCCATAGGTCTGTTTATACAGCTCAGACCGAGGCAATAAGTAATTATTACCTTTTTATCTCCCAGGTCAAGGTATGGTTTCAAAACAGAAGGATGAAGTGGAAACGTGTTAAAGGTGGGCAACCAGTCTCCCCACCTGAACACGACACGGAAGATGTGGACTCTGCTGCCTCCCCCAGCTCTGACTAGTCCTTGCAGCAGTGGGAGAGGAGTATGAAGAAAGTGATTGATAGGAAAGTGGACACAACACTCTTCTGGATCAGCTAGACCACAAGGCGATCCTGCTTGCAAAACCTGTAGTCCTGAGTCTTTAAAAGGTGTATGATGCTTTAGGTTACAGAGGAATTAAAGAACAGAGGAGAAAAAAAAACAAAGGAGAGCATGATTTTGATTTTGTCTGAATGAATTTAACTCTCTCTGGAATTACACACTGTACACCATTTCACTTCCCCCTCCCCATTACAGGTAGAAAGTTTGAAAGCTGCAGAAGCAGCCTATTTTGTGCCAAAAGCTTTTGGGTTCTTGGCTACCAACATAAACCAAAACCAGCTCTTCACCCAGAAGGAGAGCTAATAAATCTTTCCTTTCAAGGAAGCTGTCAACAGTAGTATATTGCATCCTAATTCACTTAAACTCTAGTCAATGGGATCTCAGTTTGTACCCATAATTACAGCTCCTAAACAGTTCTTGCTCTGGCTTTTGAGAAATAAGGTACGAGTCACCTGTGAGAACATTTTATGGTTAGGCAGTTTCTGCATGAAACCAGCTCCTTATTCTAAGTCTTTACTATTTTGTGAAGGAACATTTCACTCCTGACATCAAAGCATTTGACCCCTGAACCTCTGGTGCCAATAATCTTTCAGGCAAAGTCTGTTGTCTGGGAACAAAACCTCTGATCTGCAATTATTTTTCACAGAAATATATATCAGGCTTTATTCTCCTTACAGAAGGGAAGTAAGCTACCTGGGGATGTTTGGCAATGCGCCCCATGCCTGATTCTCAGTAAATAATTTGAGCACAGAGTCACTCACGTAACATTGGAAAGGTCTGGCAGGTCTTCAGGAAGCACACAAAGACAGAGAAGCAAAACTTTCTGCCCATATAAGGCCAGTGCAAATAGCCCACAGGGAATGAGATATCTGTATAAACACAAAAACATGTGTTGTAGCTCTGTATATTGGTGCTGCCTCTTCTAAACACAGGAAGAGAAGCACTTTCCTTAAGACTCACAGGTTTTTATGGACACTTTACCTAGTCAGATGCCGAAATAGCACAGGGCTTTATTTGTTTCACGTGGTTTCTGTATCCCATGACTCCTCTGTTGTTAGCCCTCAGTTTCTCTGCATCATTCTACAGTGTCAAGCTAGCGATTTTTCTGGTCAAAGGAGCTCCTTGGACAACTTAAGAATAACCCAAAGGTGACCAAGAAAGCATGTACTCATGTGTGTACACTTGATGAAGTCTTAGACAGATCCATAACCCCACTAGAAAAACCTTAGATCGTCTATAACTTCAGTGAATCGCTGACTTTTCGATTTTAATGACACCATCATTACCCTCCCTTCAGAGAATCACAGACTCACAGAATGGTCAGGGTTGGAAAGACCTCTTATATAGACCGACCTCTCTGCTAGAGCAGGATCACGTAGAGCACATCACACAGGAACACGTCCAGACAGGTTTTGAACGTCTCCAGAGATCGACCCTCTACAACCTCTCTGGGCAGCCTGTTCCAGTGCTCTGTCACCTTCACAGTAAAGAAGTATTTCCTTTTGTTTAGGTTGAAAGAAGTATTTCCTTATGTTTAGGTTGAAACTTCCCCTCACTGACCCCAGCTAAATCAGCTGGGAGTGACTCATTCCTTCCCGTTCACAGATGAAAAAGGTCTAAGGGAAAAGATATGTCATGCTGCT
The DNA here is from genome assembly GCF_000703405.1 of Apaloderma vittatum. Taxonomy (NCBI): domain Eukaryota; kingdom Metazoa; phylum Chordata; class Aves; order Trogoniformes; family Trogonidae; genus Apaloderma; species Apaloderma vittatum. The sequence continues at coordinate 48,537 of NW_009737016.1, forward strand.
CCCCGTTGGGCACATATCCCACACAACCCCCAAGCACACAGGGTGCTGGAGGAAATGCGTCTGCACCTAGAACACACAGGTGACACACGAGATGCGCGACCCCTTTTGAAAGTGCACATTTCTCCTTCAGTTATCCTCCAACCTCCCACCCTGTCATGAGCTAATGAGGAGAGGCCTGAAAGTCCCCACATGTACAGTCCTCATGATTGGAGGGGCATGGTGTGACTAACGAACCAAACCCTTCAGTTCACACTGTCTGGAAAACCAGAGCCTCTTTTTAGGAAACATTTCACAGCCAGAGATTTTGACTGGGTCATATTCTACATGAGCAAATCTAACAAATCCTACTTCTGGTAGAGTTTCCTATGCACAGGACAACACACACAGTAGATCAGCCCAGCTCACAGAACAGACACACAATTTTTCCATTACCCCACTTTCTACCTCCTCCTCTAGCAGTGCTCATATTAAGTTTCATCAGCCACTATCTCATATTTTGGGTAATTCCCTTCCCTTAAGGAAAAGCTACAGCCCGTTCAAGAAATACTATATGCTTGCGTTAGTGACTGGACTCTGAATAATGGATCCATGCAGCATTTCAAGGCAGATAGGAAATCCATTTTCTTTCAGTGACTCCAGTAGAAGGGCTTCTGTCTGACTTAAACTTGCCTGGTGTGCCTGTAACATAATCTCAGCATAGGGTTATCTCCTTTCAGGCTACATTTGTGAATTACGATGGGGCGGTTTCCACCGCTGTACTGGGTATGGGCAGGTGTTTGCAGAGCCCTGCATCTTCTTTTCCTCACTGTGCCCACACAGAATGCCACATGGCTTTAACTTCTACGTGAAACAACTATTTTCATACAGGACCAGGCTTTTCCACCACTATTTCCTCCCTCTATACTGTAATGCTGTATTTTTTTAAGCAAGTTTTAAAACTCCCTATGCAGCAGGTGAGGAAATGGTAGCATACCGTACTGCGGCTCTGTGCCAAGAATTATGTCAGAAAACACTATTATCTATTCACATTCAGCTGAAATTTTTCTGGTTTTAGGACTTGCCTACGAATTACTAATCCAAAATGTAAGGTCTGTATTTCTACTCTGGTTTGAATTTGCAAAGACCCATTGTGCAGAGGCTTCCTTTTTTCCATGCTTTGTAATACCTATGCCATAACCAATAATATACATAATAAAGGTCTGTCTGCTCCAGTCTACAGTACAAGCTGTTTGCAATGTGGAGGCATTAGAAATCTTGAACTTCAACAAGACACAGGCAGCTTGGACGTTTTCTTAGCCAGATCTTTCCTCGAAAGGACTTGCACAGCTGTGATTCAATTCTGCATCTCTTCTCCTCTCACCACAGGTGCTTTTTAAAGGAGAAGGATCCAGGGTATCTAGGAAATTTCTCCTGCTGCTAGACCTTAGAAAACTGATCTGACCGCCCTTCCGTAGGGATGGCATTTCTGATATTTATCATTTATATATTGTTACTGCACTTCTATGACTTAGAATTAAATGAATAAGATTAATAGTATTGGTAAAACAACATAGTCAAAATAGTGAATTATAAGAGCCATTTGGATTTTCCCATTCAAGTCCAAAGTATAAATCTCAGCCTCTGGAATGTTAGATTCAGCACGTTTTCTATACCTTGTTGATTTCTGAGTCACGTTGAGCTCAGAAAGTTCTTATTCCACAGAAAACCAAATCCTTCTCAACGGTGCTGTACTAGTTCAGAGGAATATCTCAAAGGTGAGAGATCTATCAACTATTACCTCTCCAGTAGTGCATTTTTAAAGAAAGCCAAAAGTACAGATGATGAAGGAAGTGGAACATCTCCCTTATGAGCAGAGGCTGAAGGAGCTGGGTCTCTTTAGTCTGGAGGAGGCTGAGGGGTGATCTCATAAGTGTTTATAAATACGTCAAGGGGGAGTGTCAGGAGGACAGAGCCACTCTTTTCAGCGACGTTCAATGACAGGACAAGGGGCAATGGGTACAAGCTGGAACACAGGAGGTTCCACAAAAATATTAGGAAAAACTTTTTCCCTGTGAGGGTGACAGAGCCCTGGCCCAGGCTGCCCAGGGAGGTTGTGGAGTCTCCTTCTTTGGAGACATTCAAAACCTGCCTGGATGTGTACTTGTGCGATCTACTGTAGGTGATCCTTCTCTGGCAGGGGGGCTGGACTGGATGATCTTTGGAGGTCCCTTCCAACCCCTGACATTCTGTGATTCTGTGATACAGTCTCTTATATAAGCCCCATCCGATCTTCAGAGTGTTGCATAAAAATGAAGGAGTTTACAACAGGGTAAGACAGTTCAGATGTTTATAATGTGCATTTGAGCTCATGGTGTATTTGACTGGTTGGCTGAATTTTTGAGCAAGGGCTTGGACACATACAACTAATTAATTTTATGCAAGACAGGTAGCCATAGGTGTCAAAGATTGCCTCATTCCCTATGTGACCAAAATATAAATAAAGCTTAAAGATACATAGCTTTTCCTATATCCTCATGAAAAATCCATTAACTATACTGACAAGTACCCCATTGCTCCTACTTAGAAAGCAATAGGAAGATATGACCCATTCCATCTCCTTCGCTCTTCCTGCAACATAACTGGATCAGAGAGCCCTCTGTGACTTTCCCAGTGGTGTCTGCTCCAATGTCTCACTGACACAGAATGACTTAATTTATTATGGCTGCTAGGAACTGAGACAAATTAAATCCAGGGTCTGTGGTTAATTGGGATCAGATTTAGATGATTTGTGATCTGAGGAATGTACTCACTCCTGACACTATGATAAAACCAACAGTATCAACTGGGCTCAGCAGTCTTTGGAATCAAACTAAAATTGGGATTTTCCTGAAAGTGAGAAATAGGACAGGCCAGACCTGAATGAGAAGGCAGAGTAGTGGGCAGATAAGGCCATATTTGATCTACAAAGCCAGGCACCTTCTCTTCTGACACTGTCGATCAGTTAACATTCAAGTTCCATTTCATCATGACACAGAGGAGAAATGCTGCCAGGAATGGATCTATGCCAGGAAAACTTCATCTGTCTGGAATCTGACAGGAGAAAAAAGGAGAAAAAAAATGAGAGGTTTGGAAATTTTAGAGGAATATGGGATTTTTTGTATTTACAGCGTTCCTGTGTTCACTCCACCAGCTCATGTTAGCAAGTTTGGCTCACTGAAAAATAATGTCAAATGTTTTTCTGTCACTCAAAAACCTTGAGTTTGATCCTAAGTCAGAAGGCTGTTCAGTGTAACCCATGACCTTAAACAGCAGGAGCCTTCAGCAGGTTCTCCCGTGCCTTTTGCTGTGTATCTTAAATCAAAACTTTTTTTTCTCCTATGGGTCTTAGAAGAGGATTATAGAAGAGTTACTCTCTTTTCAACTCCAAGGCACTTTAATACGCTTCAGAAGTTAAATACCACATGAAAATAAATTCAGAAGTGATTTTCTTTAAGAAAAGAAATCCCTAGTTTTCTAGTTAAGACTCTGCTTCTCCATTCTTGCTAACTTTGCATCCTAGTGTTAATTACACAAGACAGCCGTTCATGGTCCCACTGAAACCAGTGACTGAACACAAACTCCCTCCAATACCAAGACAATCTTCATCAAGCTTGTAAAGCCCAGCAAGGAGCATGAGTCTTGCAACCAATCTGGAAAGTATCTTATTTCAGGAAACACACAACTTTGCTGCTACTGCAACTACAAATGGCTATGCCTTGTCATGTCACAGAAGAAAGGTATGTGCAAGACTGATAACTACAGGGTTTTGTAAACAGCTTCCTGCTGCTCAAGATTCCTCCACATATTAGTGCAAGTGCTACCTTTATTTCATTCTGTGAAGGTCTGGAAATATGTGGTATATGGAGTCTGTAACCACTGGGAATCAACCTTACGTGTGCTGCTTTTCTAAAAGACCAGAAAGGAAACCGTTGTCTCCTGATAGAGAGTTATTACTGAGACTTAAGTACTGTACACAGCCTGGAGACTTAGCTTTGCTCCTTTTTCAATGTTTTGGTTTAGTTTTTTAATCTCTATTTTTTGTTGATGTTCCCACAAAAATCTGTGAAACAATCTGTGGAAAGAAAAAGCACTAACAAAGATTGAAAATCTCACAGACGATGCTTTCCTACTCCTTCCAGCACTCATATACTTCCCAGCCAGCAGGAAAAAGATGTCATACTGAAGGTTTTGTACTATTATCTCAGGGTCTTTTAGTGTTTTGTTTAAAAGAAGAAAAAGAAGTGAAAAAAAAAAACTATAGAATATAGAACTGAGCATTCATGTTGTTTTAGCCACTATTTTGATGAAAACACAGAACAGCATCTCTCATAGGTTTAATAGTTTTGTGTTAGTCTCAGCTCAAAAGATTTGATATTCCATTTACAAAGACAAATTCCTAATTATTCTACAGTAATGAAGTGCAGAGGAGCACCTTGAACCGAACAAGAATAACACCAAGAGAAGACAGGAGTCATGGGAAAATACAGACCACTCAGAAGTCTAGTCTACCTGAAAGAAGAAACACAGCTAAACTCACTTGGTTTGGATCTCATGATATTCAGGAAAAAGATGAAAATTAAATACACTCATTCCAGCAGGTCCACCTTTTTCTATGTTACCATTTCCCTAACTATGAAATAGATTTCATCAGTACAGAAGTCCTTCCACAGGAAAGTTTGGCTGAAAATACTTCTGTTGTTTTTTGGGGTTTTTTTCCAAAGCAGATGAATCATCTCTGTTCTACTAACATCCATCAAAATAGGCAAAGGTAGGGAAGGAGAGAAAGAAAAATTGCTGCCAGCCCAGGAGCAGTGGTTATTAGGACTCTCGGTAGGATCTTGTGTCTCTTATTGAACCCAGCCTTACTTACACATCTTCACCTGCCGGCTAAGCGGACAGTGCATTAACCTTTTACCTTCCTATGCCCTAAGAGGGTCTTTGCACACTACTCCACAGAGATATGAGCCCAAAACGTATAAAGCTTTTCAGGAAAACAAATTATCACTATCAAGGGGTGCAAAATGTTGTGTAAGGGCAGGCATGACTGACAATGCAAAACACTTCCTACACTGATTCATCTATGCTATACCTCAGACTTTGTCCAAAGGCACATGCTGAAAGACCAGAAGAGCATGAGACTCAGTCAACTCCCACCTCCAGCAGAAGCCCGGAGTGCTCCAGTTCCAGCACCAGGAAAGCCAGGAATGCAGCTTTGTCCTTGTAAATCTTTCTGGCTCACTCTCATCTCTGAGGTTGTCAGTGGATGCAGAGTGTGGCAATAATTACATTTGGCAGCACTTTTTCTACCTGCAGTTTAACTCCCAACCAAGCAGACTGCAATAACATCCAGTGTTTATTCAGCTGTGCCTCTCTTGTGGATCCTGGGGAGAAAAGGTATGTTCTGGCCTCATTAATCACTTCATTCTTTGCTGGAGCCACAGGGGGTTGTCTTTGCTCAGGAGTTTTTGCAATGCATAGAGTTTGCCGAAAGAGACCTTCAGTGAAAGACCACGAAGTTCCTTCACTGGAAGGAGGGGAAGATGAGCTGGAGTGACTACAGATGGTAAATGGAGTGCAAAACAGGATTGAACAATGGTCAGAATAACTCCTTTCTGTCCCTCGCAACAATCAAACAGCATCTTGACCGGTATACCCTGTGCTGCACCCAAGGTGGGAAGTGTTTCTTACCACACAGACATTGAAAAAAACGTAGATCAGCTACTCCCTACTCCTGTCTGGTTTCTATCAGAAGAGCAAGGGCATACTCCCAAGATGCAAATGCTTCTGGGATCCAGGGATTTGGCAATGGAATTTTTTTATTTCTTGCTCTAAAGTATGTATGTTCCTCCATAAGGCATAAAATAGTGCTTCTTTTCATGAAGGCCTCTGGCAGACTCAGGTGAGGACAGTATGGAGCCTTGTTGCATACTGCAACTTCACTTTTCAGACCACTGCAGATGCCACAAGTTAGGAGAGGATTGTAGCACCTTCAAGCCTCAGCTGCTGTGTTGAATGCCTGAGATGTATCAGCCAAGGGCCACTGAGCTCTAAGACAGGCAAATGAGACGAGGTGACTCAGCATTTCACAGGAACAACCATCCCTTTAGCTGGAAGCCTCCTAAAGCCAAAGAAGTATTTTTCCTTTGTCCGAGTCTGCAAAGGATTAAACACCGAGGAAGAAGCAAACCTTTGGATGATGGGAAAATGAATGGAGTGAAAGATCAAAGCTCTCTGCTGTGTTACTAGTATTAAGACACCTGGTTTTGCCAGACCCTATACTCCACAACTTCAGCAGCTTTCAGAAGGGGCCATCATAGCCTCTTATAAAGCGAAGTAATCTGAAAAGGAGAAAGGTGCTGCAACAACCTGACCAGACAGCTGAGTTCCCTAAGAAATATCTGGCCAGTACATCAACATCAATTTACACTAAAAAGGCCGACAAACAGAAGTAATTGGTAGATGCTTTAAAACAGGCACTGGAACACGCTGCTCGACTAGGTGCTTAGGAGTATGGTTTAGCGGCTGACTTGGTAGGGCTGGGTCAATGGTTGGACTCATGATCTTAAAAGTCTTTTCCAACCAAACCTAGTCTATCATTCTGTGATTCTATAAACCCCATGGCATCAAGTGCTTCATTCAGAAAATGTGTTGTGCTGTAAATGGATGACTCACCAATTTCCAACACTAAGCGCCAAGTTCTCCCTGGCAAGCCTGCTTGGCCAAACACCAGAACTAAACAGTTTATAAAGAAAACAAGGTAAAAATCTGACAAAGTAGGATCCTCTTTTCAGACTTCCAGAATCTGGAGTTTTAACATAATGATTACTACGGGAAGAAAAATCTCAGCTCCTGCAGCTCAATGTCCTTCCAGTCCCCAGACTGGAAAATAAGTTTTCTCAAATTGTAATTCTACTAATTTTTCTTACTGCTTCTAAAAAGGGTACTCAGAGTTTACACATGGTTTTTCACCCAGTCTCCTGGTGTTTACAAGCTTTTTTTCACACATGCACCTTTTCTGCTTATATGTAATAAACAAGTCAGAGGCAGCAAGTGAAGAGAAAAGGAAAAGGGGCTAATTGTCCCAGGGGGCAGATTTGCTATATTACTTCCAATACTTTTAAAATTAAAAATGTGGAAATAGATTTAACTGATACTTCTGCATCCACATGAATTTTCTTAGCTTCTTTATTGTAATTTATGTGCAAGAATAAAGTCTGTATTGATTGATCAAGATTTAGCTCTGGATAACTAATTTTCTTAGATACCTGACTTATTTTACATCACTGAATTTTTCATTTTATGTAATAAATGAGAATGGCGGATGTTCTAGCATTTTGTAAAAGTATTTCACAAGTTAATTGAGCCAAATTAAGCTTAGATGGAATTTAATGCATAGCATAATCTGAATTGGTAGATTTTCAGGTCTGTGTTAATAACTTCTTTCAAGATGCCTTTCTCAGTTTTCTCATTATTAAATTATGTTCCCATGTCTGTTGCATCACAGTTTAGTTTCTGACATAAAAGAGCAATTTCCTGAGAGAAGGCAGTAGCAAGGCAGAGATTCTCCTTTTTATCTTCTAGTCTTATCAATCAATACTGTCTAAAGCGAGACAACATAAAGCTGCCTTTAGGACCGAAAGAAGAATCCTGTGAGAAATAGAATTTTTTTTTCCAACTTATTTTTTTGGGGTGGGTTATTTTGAATTCAGGTGCCAGAAAAGCCATTCCTTCGTAACGCACTCTTGTGTCCATTAGATTCATCCTCTACACTGTCCTAGGTTCAAGGTGCCATGCTGATTACTAGACTGATGGCTGACTTCTTTAGTACGAAAGAGCTGAGCGATAATTCTAGGTATACTGTGAACTTGCTGTTTGGCAGGGGGAGAAATTAGCCCGAAGTCTTGCAAAATAAGCCTGTCACTAGGCCACTGGTCTGTTCAGTAGATCGCTACTACCACCTCCCACACCGCTGGGTGCTCTGCAATTCCCTCTTGTGAACTTCCCAGCCGAGTCTGAAAACCTGACTGATGGTTCTCTGGGGCTGCTGACCCACCTCGTCCCACCCGAGGGATCCCACTGCAAAAGAAGCAGGTGTAGGCGTCTGCACTGCCCTCTACCGGGCTACAGCAGGACAGGTGGTCCTCTCCTGTCATGACAGCATGTGGAGGGTTAAAAATCTGCTGTGAGTTTTGTGGCTTCTTTCCAAAAGGTTTCCGTTAACACCAAAGGTCTCCTTACAGCTCACTTGCTTTAATAGATTTTTTCCATTGACTTCTCACTTTATAGACTATCATTTCCTTTTCTGCAGGGGAGCTATTTTCTGGGTCACTGATCCAACCGACTTAAAAGGGATTTCATTGATTAAGTTTTATTGGTTACTTCAGTCATAATGGGATAAGTTGCTGGTGCCTGCTAACAACTATGTGTCTTGCTTTGCTACCCAGCCCTGCACGTCTACAAATGAAGTCTGCATTCCTCTCTCCTGCCTTGATTGAGTGCTTTGTAATTACTAGCACCTTCTTTACCTCCTTATTACCTCAGTCACGTTTGTCTTTTTTCATTTCAGTACAAGTCAGCTAAATGACCAAGTGTTGCTGACAAAATCCTCTACTTGTTGCATGCAGCACTTACTCCAGTAGTGTCTCTGTGCTTATCTCTGGTCATCCCTGCAATCACAGAATTATTCCCCAGCTCAGGAGCTGCACACCAGCCAAGCACCACAAGAACGGATGAAGTCAGGAGATCACCACTTTCAACATAAAACTGAACAGAGTGTTTTAGGACAGATTTTTTTCTTTAAAATGGTGAAAACTGACATATAGAGCAAAGAAACGGAAAGCCAGCAGAGCTTGCAGACCTAAGTACGTTGAGGGGACCTTCCCCTCATACTCGACATTAATGCTTCATACTGTTGCCTTATCCTATAGGAAAGAAAGGCTGGGATTCTTAGGGTCATGTAAGTTGTAAGCACAAATCAGTAATCAAGGCAGTCACTTCAAATGTCTTACAAAAGAGGTGTAGCTCTCTTTCGACTCCTGAACAATGCAGGCTCCATGGTCTAAGCTCCTCCAAACTTTTCCCAGCATCATATTCTTCATTCTGCTCAAGACGTGTGACTCTATTCCAGCCCTACAGACTTTTCCCCAGATCCATATCACTCTGAGGAGCAATGGCCTATGCATATCTTCCACTCGCCTATGCCTTTCGGTGTATTTAAGTGGTAACATGTAGACGTTTAGCGAGAACTTGCTATTATTTCTGCAATTAGAGCAACGAAGGTACCGAACTGTATTATTGGAAAGCAACTACTAGGTTATAATTGTTATGACCTTCATTCCAACGGAATTTAACCCAATCTCTTTCCTTTTCTGGCCCACTTTGGTACTCTGCAAACACTAATTAATGATGACTCTCCAGCGTTCATGAAGTATACAAATACATTGCTCCTCTGCAGATGAGGAACTGAGGCACAGAAGTTGAGAGAGCTCACTCAGATTCAGAGAGTGGTTGAGTGAGTGCCTCACTAGTTGCTACCTTGAGAGTAGCTGCTCCCTTCCTTTTCCCTAGAAGACGAGTCCCTTTCTCAGCACTTCATCTTCATGCATCCTGTATAGAGATTTTTCTATTTTCTTTCACAACTGCCCTGGTACATTATAGCAATATGGCAATCAATTAACTGCTCACTCTATTACAATAAAGAAGCCACCTAATCTTATATAACTCTTTTTAATTATTTTCTTACATTATAACATTTTGCTAAACTTACTCTGCCATAACTTACATCACTTAATTTCTCAAAGTGCTAATAATTTAATTGCTTCCTTCCTGCAGCAAAAGTGCCTGAACTGTCTTTTCTCATTCAGAACATTATAAAAAGTAGCTGGCATGAATACCTAAAAGGGGAATTTTGTTCACAAAACCTTGTGAGAAAACTGCTTTCTCTGGAGTCTCTGTATATTTTCTGAAGGCCACAAATGTACAAGAAGCCTATTGAGACACTTGCATACTTGGACTATCTTCTCTGTGGAATGTCATCTAGAGATGAAAAGCAAGGAAAATCTCACAAGCAAAGTTCTATGAGCTAGTGAAAATCTCCTGTCATATTGCCTCTATAAAACATCTTGAAATTAAATCATGACATTCAAATTATAAGTAAATAACTGATACTACCATAGGTCCTCTTGCAGATTACAGAAACGTACTGAACAAAAGTAATCTTTGCAGTTTACATATTCAGGCTTGAGAAAAGAGAACTGACTAGCAGGAAGACATACTGTGCACTTCAAACTTTGTTCAATAATCGGTGCCTGCAACTTAGACTTCCCTAGTCTTCAGCCAGTTATATCCACCCTGTTCCTAGGAGTATGGACTGATTATGCCAGATCTGGTTTTGGGTTTCATTGGATAGAGCCTCCGTTTGCTTCCCTTTTTGTCTCAACGTGAGCTAGGATGGGGACACTGCCAAGCCGTGGAAAAAGACCTGGGGGTCATGGTGGACAACAAGCTCAGTGTGAGTGAACAGTGTGTTGCTGCGCAAAGAAAGCCAACAGGATACTGGGTTGCATCAACAAGGACATCACCAGCAGAGACAAAGAAGAAAAAATTCCCACTCAGTGCCTCCCACCTGGACTATTGTGTTCATTTTGGTCACCACTATGCAAAAAAAGATGTGGACAGGCTCCAAAAGGCCCAGAAAGGGGCCACCAAGATTATCAAAGGACTGGGAAGCCTGCCATGGGAGGAAAGGCTAAGACAACTGAGATTGTTCAGCCTTGAGAAAAGAAGGCTTAATGAAGGCCTTGTAACCATGTTCCAGTAATTAAAAGGGGCCTACAAAGAAGACAGAGACTGTTTTTGCAAGTAGTCATGTGGAAAAGACTATAAGCAATGGGTACAAGTTACTCCTGGAGAGATTCTGGTTGGACACAAGAGTAAAATATTTCACAAGAACAATCAGCCATTGGACTAATCATAAGACTTGTTCTCTAGAGAGTCTCAAGTTCCTAGTCCCTCTTTACAGTGACAGGCAAGTGAAAAGGCAACTGTCCTGAGACCTGATGCTCCTCCTACATCAGCAGTCCTGTTTCTGCCAGCCGAATTAAAACATCATAAAGTAAACAAATGTTACAGTAGAAAATCCCATCCAGTTTAGAGTTCAGAATACTGTCACATATTGAAATCAGATCTAAAGTAATAAAGCTTCCGATTTCTCTTAACCAGGAAGTGTAGCACTAGTAACTGAGAGTCAAATTGCCATTTGGCTATGAGATATGTAGAAAAAAGTGCAAAACGTGAGTATCTGTTGACACTTAGACTCAGTAAGACATTTCAAGTATAAAATGCCTAAAAACAATCTAACCAGGAGAAATATTGTCTTCCAGTTTTCCAATAACACTAGATTAAAATTAACAGCCTGAATATATTGTTACAAAATATACGGAGCAGAAACAAATTAAATAAAATTGAAAATTCAGGAGATTAACTCATATGCTTCAGTGATCTTCTCAAACCAGAGTAAGTTCCAGTTCTGGTGCTGCACTTAACCTCACCTACCATGTTTGGGAATATGGGACCAGTTGCTGGATGTAAAACTCTTTATAGTTTGCATGTTTTTGTACTTCAAAAGGCAGAACCGTGTTTCAGTCAGGTTTCCTGACAGACAAGGGTCCTGGGAACATTGAAGCTGTAGCATTCCAGCAGAAAGATCAAACCATATACTGACTGTGTATTAGTTTTTGCATGACAGATACCCCTTTCACATTAAGCGTATCCGTACATCACACTAGTGGAGTTCAGCTATATAGAAAACATGTCCAAAATTGACAGTTTCCATTTAGCCTTAGGGATAACTTTCCCGTTTCCTTCCTTTTCTCTCGAGTATCTACTTCTCTCCCAGGATACCACATTCCACAAATGAATACCTTAATTATCGCTGGGTCCCAACTGTTACTGTGTGGGGGTTTTTTTAATAGGATAAACAGGATCAACGAATGTTAAGTACGATTATGGAACTTCAAGGGAGAAATCTGAAAAAATAACAGGATACATGCACATAGCACAGAACATAGCACCTGTTCTGTGCAAAAGCACAGAGATCCACTCTTTTTTTGGTGTACAAATCCCAGCACCAGATTCTTACTGTATGTTCGTTTCTCTTAATGTTTCTACGAGTAAAATTTACTTTGGTAGCCAAGGCTTTAATTACTTTCACTCCAGATGCACGAGTGAGAGTTTTTCCCAGTCTTATTGACACTTAAGGAACTTCCCCAGAAGAGAACTCAACATACCTGAAAACTGTTTTTAAGTGACTGCAATGCGGTGGGAACGGGCAGGCGGGCCGCGCTGGGCGGGAGGCGGAAAGCGCAGACCAAGCCCGGGCGCAGCCGGAGCGCCTTTGCAGCCTTTTATGAATGAACTTCGGGAGGGTTCGCTTTCTGGATGAATGGGAGCGCCGTCCCTGAACTAGTACCAGAGGCAGGTGACCTGATTGGCCCGAAGGCTGAAGCCCCTCCCACTTCCCGCCCGCCCAAGGCCAAACAGCGCCGGGATTGCCGGGCGGGGCCTGGCCCGGAGCTTCATTCACAAAGTCGATGAAACAAAGGAGCGGGCGA
>NW_009737017.1:0-5496 GCF_000703405.1 Apaloderma vittatum
CACAACATCTCTGGGCAATTTATTCCAAACTTGCTGACAGCACTCTAATCCCTCGTCCAGGTCATTGATGAATATATTGAAAAGCACTGGCCCCAGCACTGACCCATGAGGGACCCCACTAGACACAGGCCTCCAACTGGACTCTGACCCATTGACTACAACTCTCTGATTTCTTCCCTTCAACTAGTTAACAACTCACCTCACTACTCAGTCGTCCAGACTACATTTCCTCAGTTTAGCCATGAGGATGCTGTGAGAGGCAGTCAAATGCTTTACTCTTTACTGTTTACCCAATGCTTTACTGTTTACTCAAAGAATTATCAGAACATGCAAAAAAAATAATGTTATTGCTAAATATGTTCTGAAATGTTAATAATAAGCCAAATTTTGGACTAATTTTTATTACAACATAGGAAAAGAAATATACAGAATTCAAACATCACAAGCTTCTCAATTGTAGAAGTCTTTTTATCCTGTGTATTAATTAAACAAGCTGAGCAGTATCTAACAACATTTCAACATATTTTAAAGACTCCAAATTGTTTTCAGTATTACTGCATTCCATATATTAAGTTAACTTTTTAACTATACAAATAAAATACTACATTTCACCTCCGCCAGCTCCCTCAGCAGGGAGCCATGGATTTATGGACGTTCAGGTGTTCCAACTGATCCCTAACCCAGTCCTCCTCAACCAGGGCAAACTCCTCCTTTATCTTGCCTTCCTCTGGGACCTCAGGGGACTGAGGCATCTAAGGACAGTTTGAAAGGGTGTAGACAGAGGCAAAGAACGCATTCAGTAACTCTGCCTTCTTTCTGCCCTCTGTCTCCAGGGCACCCACCTCATTCACCAGAGGGCCTACATTGCCTCTAGGGTTAGTTTTGTCAGCAATGTATTTGAAGAAGCCCTTTCTGTTGTCCTTGATCTCCCTTGCAAGCTTTAATTCCAAGGAGGCCTTAGCTTTTCTAATTGCCTCCCTACATTCTCTGACAGCAGTCCTATACTCCACCCACGTGGCCAGCCCTTCCTCCCACAATTTATGTACCCTCCCCTTCCACCTGAGTCTGCCCAGCAGATCCCTGATTAATCATGCAGGTCTCCTGGATCTCTTTCTTGATTTCCTACCTGTTGGGGTGCAATGATCCCAACAATGGAAAAAGTCATCCTTGAATACTGACCAAATCTCTTGAGCCCCTTTACCTTCCAGTTCCCTGTCCCATGGGTTTTCCCCTAGCAATTGCTTGAAAAGGCAATTTATTTATCATGGCTACCTTTCTTCCTAGCAAGGGCTTATACTACTGACAAGAATTCCTCTGTTTTTAACATATTTTAAATTTTCTCTAATGACGATTGCAATGGATTTTCCCTTCATATCATCACCTTCTCTTATCAGTTGTCTTAATATTGTAATTTCTTAGTGATAGAAATTGCTATTTACTTTCATTTCTTGCAGTTTTAGGTTTTGCTCATTTTTGTTTGAGGTTTGATTTTTTTGTCATTTTCAACTTTTTTCTTATTGAGATAAGAATGGGTTTTTGGTAACCAGTTTCCTCTTATTTGATCTTTACTTGGTGGGCTTTTTGAACTTTGAATCTATTTGCTAAAAGAGATTTTTTTTTTTTAAGACCTATTTTTATTCCCAGCTTCTTTGGTGCATAATTTTCCTTAGCATTGGGAAATCACCCATTTGAAGTACTAAGTGAAAATATTATTACTTAGGACTGCCTTCTATTTATCCTGCATATAATCAGGTCATGAACACTGGTGTCTTGACAACCATGATTATTTAATCCAGTGATTAACTCATTTTTAGCCATCATATACAGGTCTCAAATAGAGTTATCTCGTGTTCCGTCTACTACCATTTCAAGGAAAATTAATGCTAGTTGTGGAAGCAGCCTGAAGGATATTAAACTAACAGCAAAGGTGAAGGCACTAAGGAGGAAACTCAGCACTTCACAGAGAAAAATAAAAAATGTGGAAAAATAGGGAATTTTGAAGATCTAAGAGAGGATACTGAGACAGGAGACCAAGTAATCCAGCAGAACTATGGCAAAAAGAAATCAAATCATCTTCTCAACTGGCCCGCATATCAGCTTGGGAAGGTAGAGGAAAATACTGTAGCAAGGGAGGCATGGGTGGTAAAGATGGTCCCAAAGCATCTGGAAATCCCTTTATTTGAGCAAGCTATTGAGACATGAATACTTACTTATTTGATCTGCCTCTAAGTGCTTTCAAAAAGCAAATATTACAGAGTCCATTTGTGCAGATACCCACAGAACAGAAAAGATGCAGGGAGGTGTTAATTCAGCTCAGCAATGTCTTGCCTTGGCAGACCCTTGGCCCAAGACAGGGTTGTGGAAAATGACCCAGCTCTGAGTCATCCCAAGATGAAACAGCAGACAAAGGACCAAAACTTCAATAGAACCAAACCCCAGATAACAAACATTTTGCCCTGAGTCTCATATTCAACCACTAGCTACTCTTGAGATGTGCTACATTTGGCTGAGTAAATCATTTATGTGTGAAATACGTTAATCCAGCTAAGTATCAAGATATCTTGATTTGATTGAGTCACAGGTGTGCTAGTTATCACACACTTTGCAGGGGGTGCCCAGGAGAGATAAGGGGAAATCTCATAATCCCACCAAAGATAAACATTCTGGACAACCCAAGTCCCCTCAGGCATGCCTCTGCCCCTCACATCCCATCCTTACAATATAAAAACTGTAAGATTTTGGGCAGAATGAGAGGAGAGAAATTTTACCAACCATACAGTTGGACTGTAGGAGATTCTTCCCCCCTTATTTGAGATGTCAGGTAAGGACATCCTCCCCAGGATTGAGAACGCTTACCTGAGAGAGGGTAAGTGGCTAAGACACGTGTGGCATACTTTAGGATTGCTGTTATTACTAACTTGCACACTTCTTAAATCTGTACTAGTACATTTTTCCTGGGAATCACTTGAGTTCTGTAATAGTGTATCTTGTGTATTGTTGTGTTGTCGTTTCCTTCTCTAATTGCAATAGGGCATTCTTCCATTGTATCCATAAAACCTGCATTGTGACATATTAGACCTGTAAGTGTAGTTCTAATAAATTGATATTTTGAACCTTGCAGTGAAGTCCATGTGTTGAACCTGTGAAAGAAGTTCAAATAGATCTCTAGCTAGAACCTAAGAGTGAAGTCTCTCTGTCACACCATTTTAAGACAAAATCCATCTCTTTCTCCAACAGTTTTAGGAAACAGTATATTTTGACTAAAATTAACTTGTCTGACACATTGTCGTGCTTGGTTACCACAGCAACAGTGGTAACAACTATACCGCGTGATATTAATTTAGTCTGAATTTCACCACTTCACTTTTTACTTCTATACATGCATATGTATGTGTGCATAATTCACAGTTCTGCACCAAGCCCCCACCCAGCTGTAAACACCTTGTTTAGCTGGCAAACTTTAATAACATTGTCCCAAGCTGTATTTCTATCCTGAGGTTTTCTTTGTCATCAGTTTTATTAGTTCTCTATAAGTCGAATATGTGAGGCTCTTTTCTAAAAAATCCGTTCCGATGCGCACCTCTGTCCCAGGGCACTTTGAGCAAGAACATAGGGCTGAGGAGGTGGAAAAGCATTCGTATGTCACCAAACCTGTGTGACACAGGTTGAAAATGACAGTTTTTGCCAGTGTTTTCAAATGCATTCACTCGTTTTCCCCACTGGAAAATTTCAATGGAGCCAGTTCTAATGGCGTCATAATATTACTGGTTTATAACGGGAGCTCAGAGGCTTCATCAGTACATCACCATTTTAACAGTGCAGTGATACTGTGGATTTCAACAATTGACCTTAAAAATGTGTGCCAGAGATTTTCTAATCCTCTTTTCCCACTGTAATTTCACCATCTCCATCCACATCCACAGCAAAGCAAACCCAGACTGGTTGTCGTCCTGGTCATGTTATAGGACTGGAGATTTCAATGCAGGCAAAGCAGGAAAAAAAATCCTGTTGTCATTTATCAGGCTTTGCAAAAGTAAGCTTAAAATTTCATTTAATATGACAGAGAAGAAAAGGGTATGTTTGGCTTTGGTCTTTCAAAGCTGTCAGTCTGTTGGATAGCCCTAGAAAGCCTCAATCTGCAAGAACCTGAAGGTAGAAGGAAAAATCAATAAGAAGAAATTGTGCTGGCATATCAGAATCGATAATTATTTGCAGGATCTCTTCCTTGCCTAGGAAAAGTGCAAACCAAAGGAAAAGAGGGACTTGGGCAACCTGCCCACAACCGAAAAAGTAAGGAGAAATAGAAAAGCTCTTTAGATCCCACGTGCCATCTATCACAGCATGGAAAGCCTTTCAGTTAAGGGCCAGGTGAAGTGGCTGTGAATTTAATTCCTTGTTCATAAGTTATAGAGTGATGTTAAATAAATGCCTTTATTACTTGCCTAATCTAATGCATGTTCCTTCCTAGGCCATCTATATTTTTTGCGACTTGAATCAATTATATCAGGGACCATTATTTTAATGTGTGTTACGTAAAAAAAAAAGAAAAAAAAGAGATAAATATTGATTTATTCTTCTTACTACTCAAAACTCTACCAGCTACAAAATTCCTGAGAATCCCCATCCACCCATATGGCTTATCCTCTTTTCTAGCCCTTTGTGCTCTACTGGTGAGGTCCATAATGAATTAAATTCCAGGTGAGAAATCATCAAAATGTGGAACAAGTTGAGCAAGTGATGCATTTATAGTGAATAAACACAAGATGGTGCAATAAGCATGTCCAGAAACCCTTCAGCTATCATGGAACTATCTTGGGCTCAGAAACTGCAGTTCTGATGTACATCCATTGATTTGTATCCGTTATTTAGAGGGCACTTGCGTCAGAGGCACTGCGGAGTTATTCATCAACATTCCAGGTAGAGGGTGAGGCACTGGGAGCCTGGATTTACAACACACTGCAAAGTAGTCTCATTCGGCAAAGAAAGGATGGTGTTCGGTCTGAGTGGGGACCACGGAGAGCAAACCAAGCAGTGTGTTAATGAATAAAAAAATAAATAATCCCAGACAACTTATTCCAGAAGGGCTAGATCGTATGTAGAAACTCCTTGTCTTCCTTCAAGTGAGGGCTACCCGCTTCCAGTCACGGACTAGTTAGCGAGAATGCTCCTTTGGATGTTCCCTTATCACAAAATGACATCTTGGGTACTCCCTGTCATTGAAAGATGACAAAATCCATGCTTTTTGCTCCATGGTGAAGGGCCTGGAGAATAGACCTTATGAGGAGAGACTGAGGGAGCTGGGTCTGTTCAGTTTGACGAAGAGAAGGCTGAGGAGGGATCTCATCATGCTCTACAATTACTTGAAAGGACATTGTAGAGAGGTTGGTGCTGTTCTCTTCTCACAGGTAATTACAGACAGAACCAAGGGGAATGGTTTCAAATTGCAACAGGGCAAGTTTAGGCTGGACATTAGGAAGAAATTGTTCGTGGAAAGAG
>NW_009737017.1:5544-12755 GCF_000703405.1 Apaloderma vittatum
GCAAAGAGTGGTCAGACACTGGAATAGACTGCCTACGGAGGGGGTTGAGTCGCCATCCCTGGGTGTGTTCAAGTGTTGCTTAGATGTGGTGTTGGGTGAGATGGTTTAGGGGTGAACTTAGTGTAGGGTTAATGGTTGGACTCGATGATCCCAAGGGTCTTTTCCAACCTGAACTGTTCTATGAATCTATGATTCTATGATTCTGTGATTCTATGATAATCAGTTATCTCTCACTGAAACTAGACTGGACCAAGACCAAGAGTTCAAATGCCCGAGGTCACCCAGTTAGCTGGTATTACAGTTAGATCTCCCCGTCCTCTGCTCTAGAAACCAGGGAGAACTTGATTTTTATTAACGTCTGCTCCAGCTATGTCCCAGCTGTGTTGAGAGCCTTGAAGACAGATTTTGCAATGTTGTCTGATATCCCTTGAAATCTTCTAGCCTTTAATATTTTCCTTTGAAATCCCAGTCATGGTCACAAGACATTTCCTGTGTTGTAGTTGGTGGGCCCCTTATGTCAGTGAGATAATTCTGGGATGTCCCAAAGGATGTCATGTTGCCATCGGAGACAGCAGCAACACTGAGTCATCACAAACCATATGGAAGTCTTATATAACTGACAAGCCTGAGGTCCAGTCCCATGATTAGAGGTTGTAGCCAGCGCTGAGTTCCTAAAAACACAAATTCTGCTTTCATACATGTGATGAAAAGGTGGACCTCAGCTGGCCTAAGCAAATGGAATCCCACAGCTGTCAGGTGAACTCACCTCTCCTGTGCAGCCAGAGATCCACTCCATTAGCCTTTCCCGCACAAAAAATCAGATGGACGCCTTAAAAAGCAGTTGCAATTTTCTACTTGAGAACTTTCTCCAGCTGGGCGCTTGGCTCAGTAGTTTTCTATTCATGTCTTAAGCAGTACAAGAATGCAAATTGATTTTATCAGGATTTAATTAAATTTGTGCTGTGACCTGCAATGCAGTGTAATCCACACAAATAAAATCTCCTTGCAGCGAGGCTGGGCATGGACATAAAAGTTTGCTATCTGGACCTTCTTGGAATCCATAGGGCCCAGCACAATTATTTCTAGTTTATCCAGTATAGCTCTTGGCAAATGCAGATTAATTCTCTAGCTGCAGCTTGTCCACTTCAGTCTGAGCATATGAGGTACATTAAATCACACACCATACCCACAAACCCAGGTCATTTACATCAGCTTCAAACTGGAGTTTCCCAAGGAAAGCTCTTCAGTGACAGGATGAATATCAACACTGCTCTTCTCTGTGGCTACATCTACTTACCACATGTAAAACTCAGTGAGAAACCAATGAACTATTGGCAAGCCCATTGCTGGGAATCCTCTGGAACTGGGGTTTTCATTTTACAATGCAAGCCATTGACCTCTGGCTTTATGGAACAGTCATTATTTTAATTACCACCACTGTAACATTAAAAAGGTACCTGCCAAAATAGATTGTTGTGTTGTTTTTATTTTTCTTTTATTGAACTGTATGTTGTGGCAACACACATACATGATAAACATTCATTACAACTCTCCTTAACATGAAAACAGCAATAAGTCTAAATTCACATTCTCAAATCAGTGAAGCCATGTTCCTATGCCTTTCTTTCACTTCCTTCTCCAAACTCAGTCCACTGCAGAGATGTTTCTTCTTTCTTTTGGAGGAAGCTTCATTACCAAGGAGGAAAAGAAGTTTCTAATCTCTATGCTCAACCTGGAGTGCAGAGGATATTCTGCATCACCTAGAGACACTGAAGACACTTGGCAACTGGAAAACCAGGACTGGTGTCCCCAGGCTGATTCACTATTCTGTGGAAAGCTGAGTAGAAAGGCAAAAGCAGGCTCAGCATGGTGATGTTCCTGAAATGTGTTGAGCACTGATGCTTTAGGTCTAGATATACTGTATTCTCACTATTAAGCAGTGAAAGCATGAATAGGTGGGGCTCAGCTGCCCCTGGTTAACCAAAGGCCACCAAAAGTTTCATAAAAGGGTAGTGTTAATACAGACTTCAGTGCCAAAGTGGACACCAGGAGCTCCCAAAAGCGTTTCCCCAGTTGCTGGTACAAGAATGTGGATACAGACACATATGTCAAACATATTTCAGCACCTTTTTTTTTAAAAAAAAATATATTTTATAAGTAAAGAGCTTTCAGTTTTCATAAAATTCAACAACAAGACTGTATTGCAGGCTCAGGTAATTTTCTGACTAACTGTTCACGAGGCCACTGGGGATGGATGGCTAGGGAGGTGGTTTTTTTCATCCCCAAACCACTGATATGACCTACCTCTAGTGATGTCTACTCCCTTCTATCAGCTATAGAGGGTGCTTATTGCTGTATAATACACTTTATATCACTAGTATCATCCAAAGAAAGAAAAATAAGAATGGAAAACACTACAAATGAGCTTTAATATATATCTCAATTGAGTTCACAACTAAATAATTTGTTAATATTCATAAATGTTTCAGGAAAAGTAATTAGTACAGACTTTATCCCATGTGAGACTGTTTTTACTCTAATACTTACAAAGCATTGGAGTTTCCACAGCATTCAAAGGGAAAGTATAATAGTGGAAGATTGAAAAAAGTTTTCCAGCAGTTTATCAGTCCCTGATAACAAAGGGGAACTGGGTTGGAAGGGTGTCTATAAATTGGGAACTGGAAAGCTGGTTTATATGACACCTGAAGACAACATTTTCAAATTTTAATGTCTAATGACATGTATCAATGTGGACTTCACTGACTAATTTCAGGAACTTTGCTTCAAATGCATTAACTGAAATCTAGAAAAGCCATTCCCAAAAACAACTAATCAAGAACAAAAAATTTCACTGAATATTTCACAAACATTTCATGTATTGAATAAAGAGAATCAATTTGTGCAGATCTAAGTTAAAAAAAATGTTTAAAACAGCTTTTCTGAGAAGTCAATGAAAACCCCCAATATTTATCCACAAGCATTTCATTTAATAGATTTTGTGATCAAAACCACCATCATATCATTCTGTACATAAACGTATCAAAAAATTAAAATTATGCTGAGACAAAACCCCTGATCCTGGTGTTTGGGCACTTATCATCTATTTTCAGCCTGTCCCTAGACCTTGGCTGACACTTAATGTCTTTGTGCTCTGATATCTCTAGCTACAAAATTAAAACAATATTCTTTCTGACTTACTCATTTGAAAATTTATTTATTAATAGTTTTAAAGGACTTGGGGATCTCCCTACAGAAAAGCAGAGTATTATCACTGTTATTGTGGAATTATCAAACCACATCCTGCACTTTCATACCTGCTGCTCTAGTTTTGGCTTGGTTTTCTGTTTTGTTTTAAACAAAAACAACTTCAATGTGTTGTCTTGGTGTAAATGGCTTTTTGTGAGTGGCTAAGCAGAGATTCCTATGATTGCCTGGTTTGACTGTGTCTCGAATATGTGAAGAGTCACCCAGAGCTTATGATCATAGATCCAAAGCAGGAGATAAAATGTGTGTAACTCCTTAAAAACAGCTTCATATTAACCCATAACTCACCGGCGACCACTTGAGGTTTACAAAAATTATTACTCTATTCTATACATGCCATGACAAAATATATTTTTCACTTGTTGGGAGTTACTGGAGTGCTAGAGAAAGGCAGTAGCCTGAGCACTGGCAAGCAGAGCTACTGGAGAGGCCAGCTAAGGCATTTTGTGAGAATTTGGGACCTGAAATCTTCTAAGAGACTGTGCATGTGTTACTGAAGAGACTGATTTAATATCGTTTGGTCCCTTAATTTTCAAGGCCAGGTATGCAAGTTCACTTTCAGTGAGTGCCCTCTTTCCATACTGTGCATAATTTGGGCTGAAGTATTTATTTACCTAGCAGAGGATGTACTTATGTTAATGCTGCTCTTCACATTAATTGCCTGCTTTGGGTGATGGATTGCCATTACAAACTGCCATTTCTCATTATTCATTAACCAAGTGCTGAACAGTATTGGCTGTAACAGTTTAAAATGTATTAATACTCTTGATGACATTAATCTGCTGAGGAAGTTTTTTAGACAGAGGATATAACAAAAGTTAACCAAGCAAACTCTTTGTCTTCTTGTTCTCATATAATTTTAAGCCAATGTTTTCTGTGATTATTTCCTTCTATTTGGCACTTGTGAGGCTGCATCTGGGGCATTGTGCCACCCCAGATGCAACAAAGGGAGGTGAAGGTGATGGAGAATAGAAAATACAAGGAGAGGTGGAGAGGGTATGGTGAGTTTAGCTTTCAAAGGAGGGGTGGAGGGTAGATCACTTGACACAGAAAAGTCTCATTCAGTCAGACCTATTCTGTGAAAACTACACTTTTCCATGTGACTCCAGCTTTATCAGTGACAATAAAACAACTTAGTGAATGTCACAATTTCAGCAACTTCAGTTTTCGAGTGACCCAATCTCTGCTTGCACTGGCATGCCTTTGGGGTCTTTTTCCACCTCACATTTGCTGATCAACCAGCACTCAGATTTGGGGAAGTAATCAAATCAGAAACAAGTAAAGGCTATGCACATGTATTGGTATTGGGACTATGCTATTTTTGTAATATTCAAGCCAGCCTTTCCAAATGTAACAGTCCAGCCTCTGGTATACAGACCATTTCCAAGCATCACCACACTTTCTGCACGTCTGGTCCTTTCAAGTGTAAATAACTTCATCTCCATGTTCAGCAACCACATGTTCCTTAACTCCAGTCCCTACACACCTCCACAAACATACCCTGAGGAACTGTTTTTCCTCTGTCCTGTTCTGCTCTTCAAAAGCAGCTTAAGACTCTTTCTGCTGGAAGTGGACATGCAGTTGCTGCAGGTCATCAAGGCCACCTCAACTTCATTCACCAAATTATTGCACAGGGCATGGGATGGGTGAATCAGGCAATAAAAGCAATACCTTCCCCTATTAGATGGCTTCTCATTCCTCCTTAGAAAGTGTGTGCCAGCATTAACCTCACCAGCTAGGAGTGGCACTCCAGGGAGAGGTTTTGGTGGATGAATGAGAGGGGAAGTGAGAAGATGAGTGGAAAGGTAGAAATAGTGAATTTCTCTGCCAGGATACAGCTTCCTTACTACCTCTTTGCTTGAGAACAGTGGATGCAAAAATACTTAAGACAGTCTTACTGCCTTAACTTGAGCTGTAGAAGCAAATATGTTTATTAATCTATACTCAGTGTTCTTTTTAAGAGAAACTAGGTAAATTAGCTCAGGCAGACTGTCTCACTGGCATAGCTGTGGTCTCATTATCCTCCTGTCTCTGGACTAGTTAGTGCATAGTGCAGATATATCCAGATGTACTCTATGTCAATGTCTTCAGTTCGACTCAAAGATCCCAAACCCAGTACTGTGACCTGACTTCAGGACAGTTTCTTCCTCCCCATACACTGTTTTTAACTTATGGTAGGTTATCGCAGAAAGGATCTTTTAGAAAACACTTATTCTGAACGAGTTATTTGAAAGCAGTGGACTGACATCAAGAATTCAGATCAATAAGGAGCTCTACAAAGAACAATGGAGAGGAAAAGGAAATCTGTCTCTGTTCTCCTGCAGGTCAAATGGGGAAGGTATTGATTTTTGCTCTCAGCACAGTATGACCTAAGAGAGAATTGTATTAGGTTACAGAGTGCAGTGGCTCAGATCTCTCTTTGGATGACGTCTATTTTCCAACAGGCTATGGAATATGAGTGGGAAAGTGAGTAATGACCACTAAAATAAAAAAAAGGAGAGGAGAGGAGAGGAGAGGAGAGGAGAGGAGAGATTAAAAATGTAAAAATAAAAAAAAGGAGAGGAGAGGAGAGGAGAGGAGAGGAGTGGAGAGGAGAGGAGAGGAGAGGAGAGATTAAAATATCAGCAGTGGAACTATGTCTGGTAACAAATGCCACTTCTCCACAGTGTCACTCACCCATCTGAGCAACATCCGCCTCCAGAACTAATCCTGCAATTACATGAAGGTTTGCTTAACTAAACACAAAAAGCCTTTCTGCTGAAACGAGTGGAGCGGAGGATTCCTGGACTTACACATTCAGCAAAGAGAAAGCGAAGCAACTTGGCCAAGCACAATAATCTTTTGATGGATACATTCTGCAAACAATAGGCTTCTGCAGAGTGTTTACCGCCAGCCTCAGGGGTACATGTTCTACAGGGCTGAGAATTCAGGCTGCATCATTAAGATAAAATAGTCTCAGCTGTGGCTTCTTACATCCACCACCTTCCTTAATGTTTAAATACCGAGGGGAGCAGATAAACTCCTAAGAAGCAGCTGCCTCTTTGAAGCTTTTCTAGTGCCAGGAGGTCCCAAAAGACTGCTGGAGAAAGGATCTGCAGGTGGGAAAAAAAATGAAATAGGTAATTCATCCCACGAGGAGATAGATCGCAGAGAAAGAGCTGAGATATGATGGTGGAAATAAACCATTTGGGTTTTATTCGTGATAATCGCTATTGTACTTTCAAATATTTTCTATCAAGATGGTTTGTTGTTTGGGTTTTTTTTAATATAAAGAAATAACCCTTCTTGCTTATTTTCTTTTTCCTAAGAAAACCAGTTCTAGTAAAATTTTCCCCATTTTCCCCCAAGATTTATGGCACCTGATTTTCATTTTCCATTGAAAGACATGGAAAAAAATACCCAAAAAGGGTAGATGTGCATTTCTAAAATGCCACTTTAAATGCCATCAGCCATAAAACAGGTGCACCTGTTGTATGAAACAAGAGAGAAAAAAAAGAAAGTTAAAAGGTCATCTCTTTCTTTCAGTTTGTGGAAATCTCATGGGAAGATGAAGCAGTCTGTGCACAAGATATGTGGATGGCCACTCTCAGAGCGGGAGCCAAATCTTTTCACTTGGGTAGAACCTCTTAGCTAGAGATATAAAACATCACCTTGGTTCCTTTCGAGGTGTAATTCTTTTCCTTCACTGCACTCAGGTTCAATCAGAAGGGTGTCACTTTGGACGTCTTTTACCTGCTCTTTAAAGCATCTCCTGATGTAGCTCATATCTCAAGCTAAGGCCAAGCTTGTTTCTTGTGTCTGAGAAAACATCATTTAGGGATTCTCTACCTTCAATGTGATACATTTGCCCTCTATTACTGAGCATGTCAGTGCTTGCTGAGAGATCTATACACTTTTCCTGAGCTTTTGCTCAGGACTACTGTATTGGGTTGGCTCAGCCGGATTTT
>NW_009737018.1:0-6051 GCF_000703405.1 Apaloderma vittatum
TTTTTTTCAAGTTCTCCACACTTACATTTAGCTTCAATAAAATTATTCTGAGGAGACCTGCTGTGTGGGTCATATCTGGCAGCACAGTGTTTCGCTTGTGGATGAATGCTGCTAAATTTTTTTTCCAGACAGTGTTTTTGTGTGTGTGTGTATGGGGCTGTGAGTATGAATTAGTTTGCCCACTCTTAGATACTCCAAAATACCTGGAGATGTTATTTGTCTGGTGTTCTGCACAGAAAGTGTAGTACAACATTTGGACTAACAGATTTATGAATCTTACAAATAACTGGAGTGTTCATGGGATCTCTTTCAGAACTGGCCAAGATCCCATCTTTTTTCAGGAGGAAAAGAATAAATTGAATGTGTGAATCTAGCTGAACCATTGTTGATCCTCATAATTCCACTACTGAGTTGTAAAATATTAATGGCTTCACTGTCTGAATTTTCCATAAGACTCTAAATGCTCTAAGGAGAAAGGTCATCAATATGAGGGACAGGATAAATTTTGGTGTCTCGGGAGTTTACCCTGGTAGTGCTGAGGTACTTGCATCTTATGCAATATGGATGTTTTCTCTGCGTTTTTGGGTGCAGAGGACTGCATTCTCAGAAGTTGGCTTGGGAGAACCTCAGAAAACACTGATGCTCCAAATCATGGATTCTTGTTGTTTGGGTTTTTTTAATGAAAAAGTGTAGTGAAAAGAATATCTACTATTACAGACTGATTACACCAGGAGTTTATGGGACAGCCGAAATTTTCAAAACCCATGCCTTTTAATAAACAATATGCACATAATTTCTGAAAAGCAAAAGGAGGGCTAACTGATTTTGCATTTAAATATTTGTTAATAGACTTCTAACTTCTGAGACCTAAATTAAGTGGTGGTTCTGAGCTGAGTGTAGAAAAACTGAAGAAGCAAGTTGTATGTTAAACAGTGTAATTAAAACTGTAAGTTTTGTATGTTAACCAGTATATGTTAAACAATGTAATAAACAGCATGAATGTAAGTGAATAACAAGTCTCAGAAAAAGGTTTTTCTCCATGAAACATCAACTGAATGTGGTGATGGCACACAAACTTGAATGGAGTCTTGTAATATGTCCATGAAGATTTCTGGGATGAAAAGGACCTCTTCAGTGAAAAAGATCTTTGTTACAGTACTGTGTGGCTGTATTTGCTGAGACTTCCTGATTTTGCTTCCATAAACAGGAAATTAAAAAGTAGTATAGTGGGGGAGAGAAGAACACATTTGTCTATGTTGAATAATTAACAATTGGTCAAAGACTGGTGAAGTGTGGAGACTCATGCCAAACTTACTGTTTTCCGAAACCTTTACTATTAGTTTTATGTTGTAGACTACGCAATTAGAAAGATTATTTGAATAGATGTGTTCAGTTGTGGTTAAGTAGGCAAATATAGTTCAAAGTACTGAGGAATTATGAATTACCAGTCCAACAGATTCATAAATATTTCCCATTGGTTCAGTTGCCTTTATAGTTAAAAACACTATTTAAGGATTCTGTAGTTGTTACTAGAAGGCAATGATTGGAAGATTTAGAGGCATTTGGTCAAAAGAATCTTTTTTGTATTAATGTTACTTATTTCAGAAGACTTATCCAGACTATATGTGGAGTCTTGAGAAGGTAAACATGGACTCCTTGTACCACATGTGTACTAGAGAGATTAGTTATGATTGTTAAGGAGAGCTTCCAGTATCATCAAACAAATGAGATGTCATAGAATCATAGAATCTTATTAGCTGGAAGAGACTTAGAAGATCATTGAGTCTAGCCTTTGTCCCAGCCCTATCAACCTACTGTGAAGAAGTGGAGGACAAGAATGCAGTCAAATCCAATATAATGTATATGAAATGACAAGAATGCGTTCAGTGGATTTTATTTTCAAATTTGCCTTTTGACTTCTGAATCAGTTTTCTTTCCTAAACAATCAATTCCCGTATGTAGCTATTTTAAGGATTTTAAGAGGTCATGCAATGAAATTCCAGAAGTAATTTTTCTTTGCTTATCTCTTGAAGTTGGTTAGTATCTGCCTAAATATTTTTAGGTAAATTTTCTCCACATCTTGTAACTATTATTAGTAGCTACTATTGTCTTAGCAATTAAGTGCTTTATGGTTCACAGAATGGTGTTATAAGTTCTACAACAGAGTTTGTAGCAGTGTTGTTTTACAAAAGTAGGTTTACTGAAAAGCCTTAGAAAGTTGTACCCTGATTGATAGAGTATTGGTCCTTTTCATCTATTTTAGCACTCTTCTATTAAAAAACTGTCAAGCAGTCCAAACTATGTTGAGATACACCCTGCTCTGTGTCATATCTCTTTTCACAGTCTCAGCTATTTAAATTAAATGCTGTTTTGGATAGGAATTGATGCTGTGAAAAAGCCGAAATAGGGACTCAGTAGTCACGGTGACTACTAAGCGGGTGTTCTTTGTTGCAGCGCTGGGCGCACAGGGGATCACTCCACCAAATGTGTGTGCTGTAGAGAGTCAGATGCGTAGCTAATATGCAGGTTATACCCACAAATTCACGATATTTCCAAGAAATGATTAGCAACTTCATTATTTTCTAAAAACTCATTATGGTAAGTTACCACCCACTCCCACATGTGCATTATAGTCTCTTGGTGAGCTTCAGAGAGATCTGGTGGTCGTTTACTTCATCCTCCACTTCATCACTATGTTCTTTTGGTAAGCTCTATGCTGTACTCCCTGGTTCTTGCTGACAAGCAAGGTCTGCAGTCTTGATGCACCCTGTGTCTCTTTATCTTGTAGTAGCCTTGTATTCCGTTCTGGGAGATAAGTCCTGCTCAAAGCATTACAATGTGCGTACGTACCCATCTCACAATGCAGTTGTTATCTAGTTCATTGCTGCTGCTTGCTAAGAGGCTTTTAGCTAGGAAACTTCCATCAGGCTCTCATTTCATTCCGCTCTTTTTCTTTGTCATTGCAAATTATTTTGCAAAATTCTATGATATTCCATCCTTTTCTGTCTAGTATATCTCAATATACTGGCATCGCTCTTTCTTTCTGAATTAGCATTCTCTGCTACTTTGTATTTTTATAGTGTCTTAACAAATTGGGAATCTGTCCTTGGTTCTTGGCTTTGCTTATAAATCTCTCTGCTGAACATCTCGACCCTACTGTGAGAATGTTGTGCAGGATGTAAAGGCCATAAATGTTTTATTATCCACTGCCTTCATTGCTTCTTAGGATGCTCTGCTTAGTGCTGTCACCAACCCTTTTGGTTTTGATTGTCATTTTTGAAATTTTCCAGATTACTTTGCATTACTCCTGTTTGCATTTTTTATTATCTCTGCACCACTTTCTTCATACTACAGCATTATGGTTTTGGTGCTCTGCAAGAAGAAGCCATGTTAGTCTTTCAGAATTATTTTTTGCATTTATAATAGAAAATGATACATATTGGAATGATAAAATCCTGATGTGTCAAGGCAGTAAGTTTTTATGGTTGTGCTAACATTTCTTTGCAAGATGTTTCACATGTGCATCCCGACTGTGATCACATTAGTTCTTCATGAACTGTTCCTGACACACATACATTTTTAACTGGGGAAAAAAGATCCATCTTGCTGTGGATTTCAAAGTGGTGAGGTTTAAACAGTGTGTTATGCAACATCAGCATAAGAGCATAAACTATGCAGTCTTGTCCCTGGGCACCACCAAAAAGACCCTGTTCTGTGTTGTTTACACTCTCCCTTTGAGCATGGTTATACATAGATGTGATCACTTAATCCCAATCACTTTGTGGCCCATCTTCATGGCCCTTTGTTGGACTCTCTTCAATATGAGGTTCCTCATCCCACTCCTCCAGCCTGTCCAGGTCCCTCTAAATGACAGCACAACCCTCTGGCCTATCAGCCACTCCTTCCAGTCTTGTGTTATGTGCAACTTTGCCGAGGGTACACTCTACCCCATCATCTAGAAGTGACTGAAAAATTGCCTGGAAGGAAAACTGCAATAATATTTTCTAAATAATATTTTAAAATATGTTTCGTTAAATGTGTACTGAGATGTCTGGGGTGCTTCCTACTGTGAGTCAACTCACTGACAGCACTCAGGCTGCTTACAGATGTACGTCTCCTGCTTCAGTGAGCGCTTTGCTGCTTTTTTGTGATGAAATATAAGAAGACATTGTTTATTGCATAAAAGAATTATCAGTAAATGCTTTGATGCTGTTTTCAATCACTAAAATTAATGATCTTCACCTAGACTGGAAATTTTCCATGATTTCTGAACACATTAAGGAGAAGGTGAGGAAAAGTAAGCATGGTCTTGCTGACACTAGCTCATGCTCAACCAACGTGATTGCCTTCTGTGATAAAAGTGAATCTGTGGACAAGGGGTGAGGAATGGATGATGTTTACCTTGACTTCTGTAAGGCTTTTGATACTATCTCCCAGAATACTCCTGGATAGGGAAAATGTTGTTTGCATGATGGGGCCCAGAGGGTCATGGTTAATGGTTACCTGGAGGCCAGTGACAAGCAAGTACCTCAAGGGCCTGTACTAGGATCTGTCCTGTTCAAACATCATTATTAGTGGTGTGGAGGAGGTGGAGTGCACACTCATCGTGCTTAACAGATAAGACCAAACTCTGGGGAGGGAGAGCAAGTGATATGCTCGAGGACCAGACTGCCATCTGGAGGAACATGGACAAGCTGGATGAATGGGCTGACAATGACTTTATGAAATTCAGTAAGGTCAAATGGCAGGTCTTTCACCTGGGCAGGAATAGCTTAGGATGGTGGAGACTAGGTGTGCTCAGCAGGCAAAGCCTTTTGTGGAGGGGATGTGGTGTGTGTTCCTGGAGGTCAGTGAGCTGAGCGTGAGCCTGCAGTGGTCCTGGCAACTACGAGGGCCAGTACTATCCTGGGCTGTACCAGCAGGAGCATCAGCCTGGGAATGATGGCAGAAATTGTTCTGTTCCACTCAAGGCACAAGTTTGGAGCTGCTGGTAAAAGAAAATTCTTGACAAGGCGGAGTGAGGGTCATCACAATGATTGGGGGCTGGAGCCCTTGCCCATAGGTGAATGGGCACCGTCTAAAGGATATAAATGGTTATGCAAATAAATGAGGCAGGCAGACTTCTACACCAGTGCTGATGATTTATTTATGATGTTTGTTATTAAAATGACAGGTTTAGTCAGATCCATCGATTGGAAAATCTAGTTCCATGTAGGAGGAAGTTGGAGTGAAAAATCTAACCTGTTTCAGGGACCTCACTTGAAGTCAAAAGACAGTAAAAACTCAACTGCATAATGCAGTGCTATTTGAGATGTAAGGACCATACTTTCTGGAAATGTTTTATTCTGCTAAAAGAGGCTGTGTAGGTTTAAACAGGAGCACACTAGTGAATTGTTTATGTGGAGCTGGTACGAGAAATGTGAATTAGTTGTTGGATAATGTTTATTGTTAGATGACTCAGATGTTATTTATACTGAGTGTCAGAACAAGTTGTGAATAATGACTCCTCAGCAAAATAATTCTGTTGCTTTGACACACTGAATTTGAGCTATTTATCTCAGTCTTCAGAGATATTTTTTTGTTTGGTTTGGTCTTTTTCTTCTGAGACATCAATGTAATATTTGCATTTCCATTGGTGAGAAAGGAGGTAAGTATACAGACATGCATCTGCATACAGATAGCTAGAAATGCATATTAAAACTGACAAAGTGCAGAGAATTCTTCAAATAACTCTTCGAAAAGCTTGGTTGTCTCCTTAAAAATTTATTGACAGGATCACCTTTAATACGCTTCCTGTTCAGTGTAAAAAAAAAAAAAAAAGTATTAAAAACCTAATAAACGTAATGCTACCTGTCATGGTAATTTTCTCTCTTTTTGGCATGATCAGAATTCCAAGAAAATTGTCTGAAAATAGGTTTTGAGAATTACTGCAAGTCTATTGACTTCTTTTCTCATTCCAGCTCACCTAGTAGAAATACAAAATTCCTCTATGGAATGTACAGGTTGATGTCTTTGCCACCAACTCAGATGTACTAAAGCACATAAAAAAAT
>NW_009737019.1:0-22363 GCF_000703405.1 Apaloderma vittatum
GGGAGGGAGGTCTAGGGGGAGCAGCAGCAGCACGTATTTAGCCCCCGATAACACGTTTTTAACGGGGGAAAGGGGTGGAATAAGAGTTAGGAGTTTTCTGCACAGAGGCGATAATGCCTGAAAGGTGCTGCGCGGTGGCTGCAGTTCCTTACGGCTGGGGGGTAACCCTGCCCCGGCATGAAGGGGTGGATAACCTTGCCGTGACATGAAGGTCTGCTCGGAGTTCGCAGCATCGGTAGCTGGAACAACGCTGTGCCGGCTGTCTCAGTTCAGGGGTTAAAACAGGTATTGCAGTGAAGGTATGAAATGCTAAGATAAACTGTAGTAGAAGACATGTGGAGTGCAGGAACCTCGGGCTTTCTGTGTAACCACTTCTCCAGAATTTCGCTCTGCCCGCACTTGACACGTTTCTGTGTTTGTTGAACAGAAGTGCTTACCCTCCTCTGAGTTATTCCTCTACCACCTCCCCTCACCGAATTGTGCAATGTAAACTCATGTTTTTTCTACCATTAGAACGTGATTGCGGAGGCTTTGTAGGCAGATATGAGAATAAATAGCAGAAGCAGTTTTACTGAAGCCTTAAGATCTAAAAAAATGAAATCTGGGATTTTTGAAGTGCACAGGGAAAAAAAAAATCCCCGAAACCAGGTGTTTTAGTTTGTCACTATGCTGGGAAGCATAAAAAGTATTTTTTTAAATTATTTTTTTTCCTCCTGGTAAATAGTGCTATCTCTCTGCTGCTGAGAAAGATAAATCTGCAAATTAAAAAAATGAACTTTTTAAAAAATTACTTCTAAATGTTTAACACCATTCTGAGTTAACATAATTAGAAATTCTTCTTTTTACAGTAAGTGACTTGTACATCTTCAGTAGCTGTACTAAACTATTTTATTACAAGTTCTAATCAAATTAAACTGAATAATGAAATGGTTACTAGTAGACTTTGTAAAGAGCTGTTTTGCAACAGAGGCCATAATCTCCTTCAAAAAGTACCTTGCTGGAGTTTACAGTGATAAAGACTTTTTCTTTCTACCACACAAGTACATGAAGAAAATCAGACTAATTCCAAAGGGGCTTAATCACGGGTTTAGGTGCCTCAGTTTGCACAGCAGCCAGCACAACATGTAGGCAGCACATTGCTGACAGAAAACTGGGGACATTAGTGTCCCATGAGGAGGGCTATCATGAGTCACGTATTTTGTGGAAATCAGCTTCTAGATGTTACAGTGACAGGCAATATGCAAATACGGTGTAGGAAAAGGAATTGTGGTTTGATTCTGAAAGCTAAGAGGCTAGTGGTCATTAGAAGAGCAGCTGAAAAGAAATAGAGATTTCCAAGAAAAACTGGAATGATCAGCCAATTAGCTTAAGGCTGTTACTTTCTCTCAAGATTACTGTTAATTGATTTGTTTCACATGGAGGGGAAAATGAATGTATGGTTTCTGTATATATAGCTCTTGAAAGCTGTGCTTGTGGTATTTGGAGTTTAAGCTACTGAAGCATCAATGACACAAAACACTACTGAAAAATACTTTGATCAACTCAGACTCCTTTCTTCAGAGTGGTATCCTGTTGTTTGAAGACTTTTGATCTTAGTTGACCGATTTCCCAAAGGAAAGTTGGAAACTCGCAGAACAGGCTGCTGACCAAAAGAATTGTTCTAGCAGCAGCTGGCCACTTCCAGATGTGGTCTTTCTTAAGCATCCCTCTTTTATCAAGTCAGAGGTGTGTGCCAGCTATGTAATGGGAAGCGGTTTAGTTACCTCTGTCAGGAAAAACAGGTTTTAAGAGCTGAGTGAATTGTTCTGGCAAGAGCCACCCAGTTTTGGCTGTGCTTCTTCCAAGGGACTGTGCAAACTGCGCAGCAGCCTGCCTGTGGGTGTACATGCTGTGGTTCTGCACCTGTAGATCTGATGCTGAACCCACCAGCTCTGAGAGATGTGCCTTTTTGCTGACATGATCTCCAAAGCAAAGTTAATTAACTTTTCTACCAGAACAACTAGGCAGATCTAATCCAATCTTCTCATATTTTGGGGATCAGCCAAAGCTCTAAGAGGGTTGTAGCGAATTTTCATTTTGTCCATGTAGTCTCACTCTGCATGCATTTAGGATGACGTGACATCTCTGATTGCTTGCTTTCAGGAAAAACTTTTTATGTACCTGTGGGGGTGAGCTGGTCAGCTGAGCTTGTTTCTCTTCTAATATGACCTGGAGATGTAGCATGTGACAGAAACCTTTTCTTCTCAACTGTAGGGTCAAGAATTCATTCAACAAAACCTGGAACACAATTTTATTAATTGCCTGCCTGAGCACTCTAAGGCTTTCTTTGAAAAAGCAGAAATATGAGTGGGGTTTTTTTTATTTGTTTGTTTTTTAGTAGTTGGAAATAAGCCATGAAAGACCTGTTTCCACCACACATTTTTAATGATTAAATCTATTTTAAATGCTGTTCAGAGAGCCTCAGGGACCTGAGCATTTATTAATTGCTGTTTATTAGTGCATTGTGATATGTCTAGTTTTTTTCCCCTTTCTGGTGTTACTATGATTTTATTACGGTATAGGAAAAGACATTAGTGATGTTATGTGTCTTAAATTAGTATAAAAGAGGATTTTTTTCAATTCTAAATAACCTATGACAAAACATATGTGGTTTTCCAATACAGTGCAAATGTTTCTTGGTGTTTATTTTTTTTTTTTGCTGGCTTTGTTGTTTTGTGGTTTTTTTTTCCCTTGGGCCTTCTGCATCCTTCACAACTTTGTCTCAGCAGAGGTGTGAAACCCAAGGATCTGGATATCCATGTGCCACATGAGAGACTGTTGAATTCTTCATGGAGGAACTGCCTGAGGGCCTTGATAGCTCACGTCTTCATTCCTGATCTGGCCCTGCTTTTTTTCAGTTGTGGGCCAGTTTGCAGGCAGAACACAGGACTGGTATCTGGCACGCGGGCGTCCTGCCAGACCCCAGCTGAGGTACTGGCTGGGGTCCTGTGATATACAGATCCGTGGTAGCATAGTCTGGAG
This sequence comes from Apaloderma vittatum, assembly GCF_000703405.1. Taxonomy (NCBI): domain Eukaryota; kingdom Metazoa; phylum Chordata; class Aves; order Trogoniformes; family Trogonidae; genus Apaloderma; species Apaloderma vittatum. Next base: position 3,022 of record NW_009737019.1, read on the forward strand.
AGTGAACTCGTCAGGAAACACAGGACCATCAAGCTGTTTCAGTTCAGGACTTCACACTCCATAGTGTATTTTTTTCTGAAGCAACTTCAGTCTCCGTGGCGTGGTGTATCGGTCACTGCCAGCCAGTGGCAGTGGCTGTTTCCGTGTGATGGGCACTCCTCTGCTGGGATGAGCCATCGTGTTGCACAGCCTAGTGAACAGCTGGCAGCAACACAGCTTCTATTGATACGTCCTGGATTTGAATTAATGCTTTACGTCTCTAAGAGCTAAGCATCATGTGAAAGGATCTCCAGCCCTTCAGCAATCATGGGCAAAAATTATTTTCTCTTTGTATTTTTTGTGTAAATATAAGTAATCTTTTTAGTTGAGAAATGAAAAATCATGTTTTAATGAATATGAGAAAAGTTTTTTCTCATGAAACACATACTGAGTTCTGTTGAAATTCGGCTCCATATTCCAGTAAGTCAAACTCAGTTAAGATTTCTAAGCAGACTGTCTAAAATATATTGATTTTCTTTTTGTATCTAGTATTTCAGGAGTTAGATATACCTGAAACTGAGTACTGGGAATAAATAGGCTTGTTGGCCTATGGCATATTGTGGCATTTTACAAAAGTTTTGAGCAGCTAGGTCTGAATCTTAGTTGAGCTGTAGGCAACAGAATAGATGGTTTTTGTGAATGCTGTAAACACAGTATATCTTCGATATAGTTATAAATATGTTATTTGTCTTAATCATCTGATAGACAAGACAGTTGCCATACAAAGCCATTTGTCACAGTTTGGTAACAATGAAAAGAGTTTACAATTCCAGCTTAGAAGGAGAGATCATGTCTATCAAACCACAGGAAAATTCTGCTTATTCCTTCATATCTGCTTAACTACTGAAGTAGCTAATAATTCAACAAGCCCTAAATTGTTAAACTATGATACATTTTTCTTGCTCCCAAATTTCATGCTTGCAGGCAGTGACAGGAGTGGCTGATTCCTGAATGATAAGTTTCCTAGACTCCAACGAGTTACTGGAAGAAGCAGTGTCACAGAACTTCATGTTTCATTCTGCCTGTTCTGTTCCAGAATTCTTCTGTGTGCTAGCAGCTCTTCCTGTAGGAGTGATAGGCTTTATTTTCATAGCTCCATTAAAAAGAAAACCACTTTTAAATGTGTGTGTGTACATATATATAAAATCTATTTTTCATACTACTGTCTGCAAGACTTAGACCTAGCGACCAGTAGATCAAGCCTTTGAAAGACACATACTACATGTTATGTTAGCAGTCTTCACTGTACACAGCTGCTTTGGAGGTGAGCTGGCTGCTTTGTTTCAGCCTCATTGAGTAGCAACAGATGGATGGTGGTGACTGTGGGGAGCTGAGGCTGACTTAGATACTGTTGAGCTACTTGGTTTAGTGGCAGCTTTGATGTTGTGCCTTGTGACTGTGTCGTATGGCTTTGGAGTTTCTGGTTTTTATTTCAGAGAAAACCATGATAAACTACACTACTCTGTTTCTTCAGCACCTCTTCCATATATAGCAGCAGTGATCAACCTTCAGAATTTTTTTTTTTTTTTATTTTTTTTTTTACAAGCAGGCCAGTGTAAAATCCCATCTCTCAATGCTTGGAGGAAATGTGTAATCTTTGTGTGTATGCGAAGAGCATGCAAATTCTTCAGGAGAGTTTGCTCTGAGTTACACTTTGGATGCAGCACACCTGAGACTGTGACCAGTGTACATAACCTGCCCCCTTCCAAAAAAATGCCACAAAAGCAAAAAAAAAACCCAACCAACACCCCAGACCAAAGCCTTGATTATATATGGGCAGAATGTTTGCTTTTAGAGCAAACACTCTATCAGACAATCAGGGTTCTCAGGAAATTCCCAAGTGGGGACACTACTTCTAGCCCTCTCAGGAAAGAAAGAGCCACTTCTGCGTGGGCTGAAACCTCCTCTCTGGCTCTGCTTTTCTCTGTTTGACGTCCACAAGTTCAGATCTGACTTTCTCACTGTGTGCCTTGTGCAAACACTTAACCATTGTGCAAAAGAGTTGAAAATGCGACTCTTTCATGTGGGACCAGCTCCTCTGTGCTCTCCACTAGCCTTACAGGTTGCACTTCCCCCAGCCCCAGCAGTTCAGGCTCTATCTTGTGCAGAGCAACAGCGTGGCCTTTCTCTACCCTCTCTGGATTTGTGGGCACAGAGGGCTTTTTGTGACACTCTGACCTTCCAACTCCCAAAGCAGTTCTCCATGTCCATGCGTCCTTGTGCCTACATCACCCGGGATTTAACTCAGTAATAATGGGCTGATTGCCAGCAAGTGGAAAACAGGGTACTACGTAAGCAGACACCAAGAGAGTAGTATTAATCTGAGAGAGTTTTGTCTGTGAAATATTTGAAAATGAGGCTTGCACTGTATTTCAGGCTTATTCGTTACCAGCTATTATAGAAAAAAACAACCAAAGGGAGCTGAAAGACCCTATTCAGAATTGCTTTAATTGGATTTGAAAGCTGACAGAAAACTCTTGTAACTAGTAGCAGCTTGGTGCTAAAGGAAGATATGACCAGAAATCACGTGGCTTGAATGGTCATAAAACACACAAAACCCTTACAAGCAAGAAAAGTTTCTAGTTGTGATACTGCTGATACTCGTTTTGGATTTGTTTTATTTTTGACTAGTGTCCTCTGATCTACTTCTCTCAAACTTCTTCATTAGGGATTTTTTTTCCTTCTCCCATTTGTGAAGTAAATAAAGAAGAGAGATGATACTGAAAGCAGTTGTGCTGCTCAGCTGTGTTCTGAGCATCAGCACATTCCCCATGGAAGAACCTGAAGACGGAGGCAAGCACTGGGTGGTGATCGTCGCAGGTTCAAACGGCTGGTACAACTATCGACACCAGGTAAGGACCACTGATCCCACATGCTGATGCTGGCCACACTCCAAAAAATGCCTGCTCTGGGACTTGTGGGTAGATGATAAAGGTTGGGCTTGATGATCTTGAAAGTCTCTTCCAGCTGAAACTGTTCTATGATTCTATAATAGCTGCCTAGACTAGTGCTGCGCTTCTGTCATTTGAACAAGTGCTAGTACTTCTAGACTTCCAGCTGTGTGCTCAGTTTTCAAAATTAGCAGCAGGAAGATTCATCCAGAGCTTGGTCTTAATTTGTTATTTGCACCTCAAGAATTCCCCTCCACTACTCTTTTTACTATTAGAATTTTTTTTTACTTACAACTTTATCCAGTCTTTCATCTTTTGAAAAGCTATCATTAGCAGGAAGAACAGCATTCCTCCTCTAATCATGCTTCTGCATCCTGGGAGATCTGTATCATTTAGACTAAAATGTCATTACTAGGCTAGAGGATCTGACCTCAACTTGCAGGTGAACAAATGATTTCTAGAATTCAATGCTGTTTTGAGACACATGTATGTTTCTTTCCATTTGATTCCCTCTTCTCTTTATGTTATGAAAAAACTCCCTTTCTTCTCTCTAGTTAAAAAGTCTGCAAAGGCTACAAATGCACAGTATGGTTTTGTGGGGTGGAGGACTTGCAGAAGGAGGTTCTTTTTTTCTAACCTGAATTGCTTTGCTCACTGTGTTTGACCGCATGGCCTTAGAGTTCTGTTGGCACAATGAGCATATGATGCACTGAGGTAGAGGGATCAGAGTGAAAGGCAGAAAGAGGAGAAAAGAGAACAGGAATTCCTGAGTTTGACACTGCTGTCAAAGCCAGTGTATTGTGGAATTGCAGTCTAAGTGTGAGCATGAGGACAGGCAGGATTAAATCCAAGTGACTTAACTCTGATTAAGTTCAAGACTTATAATCAGCAGTCAGGAGACTATGGCAGTTTTTCCCTTTGGGGAGTTCTTGGATGATCCCTTAAACAGATTAATCTACACGTAAACATAGTCTTTGCTCTAAACTTGGAACAACCTCTTGCTTTCCTGGAGAACAGGGTCCATTTAATTCTGATTTATGTATATAGTTGTATATTTATAAATATTAGAAAAAGTTTACTAGACTATTGTTGGCTAAGGTGATCTTGAAGAGGGTGAAAACAATAGTGTACAAACCCAGTATTTTAAAAGTTAAACTGTATTAAATATACTGGGTACAGCTGATTTGCTGAACACTGAAACTTTTGAAGTATTCATTATTTTTAAGGTAACTGCCTATAAAATCTAGAGAAGCTTCATCCTCTCTATTTGTGTTATTTGAAGAAGAAATGAGCTTTCCATGTGCTGGACACTCCAGGTTTTGTTTGTTTCTCCTCACGTTCAGCTCAGAATCATTTTGTAACCTTTGGGGCAGTGAGGAGCTTAAAACTAAATGAAGCAGACTGTCAACGTCGTTGCGTCTGAGGAAGAACCTGTTATTGGCAAATGCTAGCTAAACACTGACAAACTAGTTTGGGTGATTTTGCCAGCTCCTTGCACTGTAGCTATCACCCGATAACCATAGTTGGAATATTACAGCCTTAATATAAACTATGCCTATTTCAAATTAAGTCTTAAAAAAGATATTTTTAAAGTTGAAATTAGAGAACAATTATAAAAATTAGTGTTGTACTTGATCGCTACCTGCCCCGGGGTGTCTAAATACAATTGTTGAGTTATGCTCTGGTTGTTGCTATTGCCATATAACCATTCTGACCGGGTGTCTTCCACTCCAGGAGGAGTTAATGCCACAACATTTGTTCTTTAAATAAAACTCCATTTTTGAAGCTGTGGCTTGTGAGAATTTCTTTTCTATGGTTTCCCTAGCACAGAGTTTTCAATCTTTCTTTCAGTGAGCCTTCAATGTCAAGTGTATCTGCTGGGTGTAATGGAATTATGAAGAACAGAAGATGCACACTTACATATTTGTGTCCAACAGTAAATTTTTTGAACGTTCCTGTTTCAGAGAAACAAATTAACTTTTGAGTGTGGTCACGCTTTGCAGACAGTTACTATGTAACTGCTTTTCAAGGTTAGAAAAATGAGAAAATAGTTTCTTTAAACACCTTGATTTTGAAGATAATGTCAACTAACAGTGCAGTCTGCCTGTTTGCAATGTCAGACTGTTCCGAGTTTGAATCCTAGAGATCTCTGTATTTTAACATATACTGCTTGGTTCAGTTACAGTACTAACATCTGGGAAAAAAAAAGACCACTAACAACTCTGTCAAAGTCATGAAACAGGCATCATAAAATAAAAGAGTCTGTGTGAAGGATCCTTCAGACTGGAGCTGAGCTCCTACTTGGCTGTCTTGGGCAAGATCCTGTGCCTCTGACTTGTTATGAAAAGAATCGGTTCCCAGAAGCTGCAGCACATCAGCAGCCTGTGCTGTCTCGCCTGGCAGCGTTCTGTACCCTGCCCGGAGGTGCTGGCAGGAGTGAGCAGCTGTGCCAGGAGGGCGCACTGTGAGAGACACCCAGGAGGTAGTCCTGGAAAACCCACTGTGTGCGTGTGCCACAAAGTGTAATCCAGAGAAGCGTGCCCTGATTTCCCAGTGAAAACTGACTGAACCATAGATTTTTAGGAGAGTTATACAGAGGAGGAAAGATACTACAGAAATCTAAGGATTTATAACAGATTTTTGGAAACATTACGCAGACTGATTGCCATGTCTTTGTATGTGTTGGTGCTCCCTACCTTTCAGCCCTGGAAGCAAAATCACTGATGTGTATTTAAATTATTTTCTCAAGTCACTTGCAATGGAACCAGGAGTAGGACTTGGACTTCCAGTTCTGTGCTTCATCCACCGCAAAAGTCATTTTATAGTGAACACATCAGAAGCACGTATTATTTTTCAGTAGAATAATACCTGTACCGTCAAAAAGCAAAGCAGCACTCCAGATATGTGTAATTTGTTGCTTTGAGGAAGAAAGTGCAGAAGAAAATATGTTATACTTTAATTCGCTTTCCTCCTACTGTCACCTTTCTTCCTCAGAACTTCTCTGATCTAGCCTGTGTACAGGTGAATTTGTAATGTGAACATTCCTGTAAGCAGTTACTCAATGTGACTTTTTTTTTTTAATTACCAGACTGGTTGCTATTCCCTACGTGCAACTAAGCACTCCTAATATCCCTTTGTAATTTGAGACCTCAGCAGACACATCTCTGGGTTTCAGTTCCTCAGTTCAGCTGTTCAGAGTACAGTTAATACATGATATTTATATTACATTTATATCTTGTGAACTCCACTTGTTTTGCATACTGTCTGCACACAACATAATCAGAATATACTCTGACTTCCGCAGTAGTTACCTGACTGCAGGATGTGTTCATCTGACTAAACAGTCATAAAAGGAGAAGGTTACACCTTCAAAAATGTTTCTTAACTTCATACATGGGAAAGTTGTGGGGAAAAAGTCCATCATTTTATGATGTACAGGCCATGTGAACAGTAAGTGTGTAAAGTCTGTGCAGATTCTGGAGACACTGAGTTTGCACCCGTAACCTCAAGTATTCTGAAACTCCTTCTAAAACATATAATTCAGCTGTCAGTGGTCAGGATACACTATCAGTGGTGTAAACCTCAAATGTAGACAAGATAAGGAAAAAACCCCACAGTTTGCACTTGTCTGTGAGGGAAATTCACAGCTTGCAGGGCTTTGTTTCCTCTCCGATGGCTGAACTGGGACTGTTTCCCAATCAGGATTATCTAAATGCATCTTACACATTTATTTTATCAAGTTCCTGAAGTAAATTTTAGGTGTTTTGATCAGGATACAGCTCAATGGGATAGACTTACTGTCATTGCAAAGCTAGCTTGTATATTGCCTCATGCCTGCGGCTTCTCAGTTCTTTGGTGGTTTTATCCATATCTAGTGGTTTTGATTAGAGTTGATATGGCTGTGGAAGGACTATTGACATGCTCCTCTCTGCTCCTCAGCAGTTAATCTGACTTCTGTATAGCAGCATTTTTATTACAGGCTGGCTGCTATTCCCTAAATGCAATTAAGCATGTATATGTGTGTGCGTATATGTATGTATAAATATATAAATAAATAAAAGAGTACTTCCCCCCATTCACTGGGAAAGTGGCTCAACTTTCTGCTATGCAAAGAGCTAGATGATATATCTCTGGAAAGTTTAGTGTTGTACATGAGCAAATACAGCACTAAATGCTGCTGGTAGATTTAGAGAATGAATCAACAAACTAGTTCTTAGCAGAAATAGAATTTTGTATATGCTTCTGCCTGTCCTGGGAGATGATTGTATCAGCTAACTCAAGCCTAAAGCTGGCTTCACAAACAGCTCATAAAGGGAGACCAATACTTTCTGGATACTCCAAAAGACGTAGTCGATGGAAAAGCCTACTAAAGATGAAGTACGTACTCGAGGAGAAAAATAGCTGGAAAAGCCTGGCAAAATTAAAATGCTGAAAATAAAACCATTTGAATTTGCATACATGGGTTTATTTTCAGTTGTTGTTTTTTACCACTATACTTACTGAGTTCTATGGGCCAGGGATTGTATTTATTCAGTGTTTTGGACACTACCAATCAGAGGAGTATCTTACTCCAGGACGGTCCTAAATTCTCCAGTCTTGCAGGTAACAGACATTAAGGTGCCTTGGCTATTTGGTTTTGGTTGACGCTTCCTCACCGTGCTTACAGAATTGTAACTGAAGCTATGTGAAAACCTTTCCTAAGTTCTTAATATAGTTACAGTTTTTGGCTGATTCACTGATGTATGTTTAAGCAAGGGAATGAAATGTGGCATTTCAGACGTATTGTTCTACCATGCTTATATATTAAGGATTTGTTGTTTTTTAGGCTATGGCATTTCAGTGTACCTGTAATGGGAGCAGCACCAGTTTACAAAGAAGCTGATGGTTCATTACACATGCTTTTTAGCCATGAACCTAGCAGTCATAAGACCAGAAGTAACCAGTTTCACAGAAATCCGAGCTCTTCCCTTTAGGAACTATTTATATATGCATGTGTCATTGAATAACTTGAGTTTTCCAAACATGACCCCCTTTCCCAGCAGTCTGCTTGAAAGCTGTGTCATTCAAATGCATAAACAGCTGTATAGCAGAGGAAAGTTGGGGTGTTGTGGTTTTCTTTTTCCCTCCTTTTAGAATTTCCCCCAGATGTAACGTTTTGGGGAACAAAATGCCCATCCCAGGAAAACATGGGAATTCTACCTCTGATCCTCAGATCAGAGCTCTCAAAATCTAGGAGTTAATTATTTCAGCAGATTTAAGCAAAGATCTACCATAGAAATTTGCTGATGTAGCAACGGGTTTAGATTAACGCAGGGATGAAAGGTCTGAACCGTGCCATTAACAGGCTCAATTTCAGAGGTGGTGTGTGAGGTCAATTGTGCAGCAGCAGCCGTACAGCTACACCTTCTCCTCTTTTGTTCTCTGCAAGGCAGCTGCTACCCAACACAAGTCATGGCCACAAAAGTATGATTTGGATTTAGTGACTATCTAGCAAATGTTTATAGCATTCTCTTCACATACTAAACCAACAAGAATAATACCAGCAAGAAAGAGATCTGGAACAATATTAACTCTCTCTTTTTAGGGTGGTTTACATGTACAGATATGCCAGAAGTATTTCTGGAAGAAGCAAGGCTCAAATAGCAGTATTTGAGAGGCAGTTACATGTCAACAGGAAATACTCTACATTCACATACACCTCCCTGCTCTAGCAGCAGACTGTTTCGATTCTGGTTGTTTGGCTTTTTTTTATGTATACAAAGGGAACAGGAGGAACACGTGACCAACATCAAAGCTGGCTGGTCAGGTCAGCTATTTCTATACAAAAAACTCCCAAGCGTTTACTGAGAACTATTCTACTTTAGCCAATGGAGTTTTAGCAGCAAAACATGTTTTTACTGCTCTAGCCTATGTTGGTGATATCATTATGCTGCCAGCAGGTACAGTTCCTTTAGCAAAAGCCTTAAAAGGCTGGAATGGTCCCCAAACAGCCATGATTTAAGGTTGAGGGGAATTGGTTAGTCTAGAGTATTTAACCTATTTAAATTTACCACCAATGTTTACTAAGACAGGACATAATGAGCAAACAGTTAATGAAGGAGAGAGGAGACATAAAAAGCTGTTAATATGCATTTGCAAAGCTTAACTAATTTTGAGTGTTTTGGTATTAATTAAAAACACCTCTGAAGTCTCTGCTGGCCAGGACATGTCAGTAGAAGCACAGACACCTGCCATTTGAATATGTTGATACCATATCAGTAGAGTATGCCTAAGCATTTCCATGTGTTGCCAGCCCATAACTATTTCTGTCAGCATAACGTAAGTGTATTATGTCTTGAGAGTGAGCAAGGATCTATAATCTACTCATCAATCAGTGTAGGAGTGTTTTCTTCTGCTTGGGTTGCTTCTGAAAATCAAATTCATGTTTAGTTAAACCTGAACTCTGCTGTTTCATATTATATATGATGCCTTTATAACTGTTCAGCCTCTGCATTTTGAGTTGTTGAGGCAGCAGCTGGTATAATTATGTGCAAGGAAATAAAGAACTGTAAACAGTGGAGATTGTCTGGGGTAGGTGGAAGAGAACGTAGGCTGACCTGCATAGTAGGAAATAGAACTGCTCGAGGAAGGGCAGGGTTAGTCACCTGGAGATTTTGCTGTGGGAGGGTTCATTAGCATTGGATGTGCCTCACCCTTCCCAGAACCTTGCACAACTACTCTCTCTTTTCAGCTTCAGCTCTACTTAGAAAACCAAAGATTATAAGGTGACAGGATTTTACAGTGTCCTTTCAGTTAAACTAGTTAAAATTATTATTCCTAAGTCATCTGAACTTATATGAGTTCACTTAAACCACTTCAATTTGGTTTACAAACTAGAAAATTAGATTAGTTCAACAGCAATAAGCTTTAAAGCTTGCTTCTTGCCTGCATATAGTGTGCATTGGCTAGATGAGATTTCTTCCATTAAATCTGCATAGAAAGTATGTGGTAGGTTGTAGTTCTAGAGTTTAGGAGTGATTGTTAACATCCCATTAGGTCATTCACAGACTCCAAGTCTAAAAGAAGAGGATTATTTGGCCTGGTGTTACTAAGAATTTAGCATTCCAATAGAGGTTTGCATTTACCGTAATACCAATTTGATGAGTAGTATTATTTCTGCATCATGAGAAGATGGCTCTCTAAAGAAAATGTGCTTATTTGTATCCTGTAAAAGTTGGAAAAAGAGCCCAAATAGCAACTCTGCCATTCGGTTTTCTACGGAAATCTGTTTTCTTGCCCTGAAGTTGCTTCAGTGTTATTCTACAAGAAATATGTATTTAAAAGGAAAATTGTCCTTAACCAAAATTATCGTCTAGTAAAACAAATTGTAGTAAAATCTTTGGAGAGATGAGACTGATAAACCATGCTTGTTTAGGCCAAGGACAGTCTTTGCTTAGTCATGCAGGCTTGGTGCAGAACTAATTGAAATTTGTGGAAATCCGATTCTCTTCTTCACCTACTTGGCATGCTTTGGATTTGTCTGTCAGTGCACAATGTTTTAATTTAGATTTTCTCACAAAGTGCAGAATATTACTGAGAACTTTTTGTTAGATTTTATCTGTACCAGGTCTGAAGTAACTTCCGATTTCTGTTTCAGTAAGAAATCAAAATAGGTAAATGAGAGATTTTAATCACAGTCTCTGTTACTAATGCAACTACTCTTAGAGAAAGACATTGAGCTTTGGGTTAACCTGTGCATTTTGGCCCTCAAGCAACCCTCATTCTCATTCTTTTGGACAATAGCCTGCTGTTAGGCCTGCAAAGCTATTTTTCTTCTGGTCTCAAAGGTAAAATCTCTATTAAGTCTAGTGATGAAAATCTGCTTAATTTCAGGCAGACGTGTGCCATGCTTACCAGATTGTTCACCGAAATGGAATTCCAGATGAACAGATCATTGTCATGATGTATGATGACATTGCTGATAATGACGAGTAAGTGATGAACATGCACTAGTGACAAACTATATGGTACTATAAACATGCCGTTGTATTTGTAGTAGTTTTGTAAGAAAAGCCTATAAACCCAGCTGTGATGTGCATAGAGATATTTTATCCATCAGCACAATATTTTTCCTTTGAAATGTGCTCATGAGCTTTCTGAGCCTTACTCCTCAACTCGGCATCGGATGTGTCACTGAGAACTGCAGAGCGTCATTGTTACGAGAGTAGGGTGTAGCAGTTTACAGCAGATAAATAGCCTAATAGGTAAGCTCTGTGTATGACTTGCAGGCCTTTTTTTTTGAAGGGACATTATCAGATTAATTTCCAGAATGTACATTCAACAAAGAAGTGTACATGTCTCATTCTTGGTGACTGTCTAGAGCTACCATTACTTTCTGTATGAAGCAGTTGAGTTACACAATCTCTAATTCTGAGAGAGCTTCAGCAGAAATCAGCAGTCTTCACATGCACAGCAGCACTGGGAGCAAAGAGGAGGGGACTGAAGGCAAGACTGTAAGTAGAGAGATGATAGTATAAGAGACTGCCTGCCTACATCTTCAGATTAAGTGACATGATCTAAGGCGGGATACTTGAAGGTACTCTGAGGGTAAGGACACCTGAGGTGAGTGTACATAACTGACTGAAGTCAAAAGGCCTTTGTATTCTAAGATCACTTAATGACACATGGTGAAAGTACCCACACTCACTCTCTCAGGCAAGCTGGTTTCCTAGTTTTTCTGTGGTCATTGTGTGGCGCATAGCTAATTCTTTGGTTTTATGTTCTGCTTAACTTTCAGAAATCCAACAAAAGGCATTGTCATCAATAGACCTAATGGCACAGATGTGTATGCTGGAGTGCCCAAGGACTATACAAAGGAGGTAGGAATGACACACCATTCCCCAGGGTGTTAGCCAATGTCCTGAATAAATCCTTTCAGCCTATAGCTTACATTCCAAAATGCACATAGCATAAAGCCTCCAGCTTGTGCACCTGCATGGTGCAGCATGAAGTTTGGTGTTCGTAAGATAAATGTAGACAAGAGGTGCTTTGAAGTGAAGCAGTTGGTGACAAAAATAAACCTTTCCTCTGTTTGTGTACTGGCACACGAAATAAAAGAAGGTAAAGTCTTGAATTCTTCAATGTTGTAACTCAATCTGAAAAACAGTTGTATAAGACTCATTGTTTCATTAAATCAGAACACTAATCCAGTACTTTGGTGATATGATTCAATTTCTCAGGGAGTCATCAGTGGCTAATACATTATTCAATGATAGGTTGAAAAGGCTGGCTAAACTTGCCATCCATGCGTGGATTCTGACTTTCGGAAGCCATCTTTCTAAATGAAGATTTTGTTGTTGTTTTTATGATCAGATTTATCTTTAATCCTCTCACATCTTTAGGATGTTACTCCAAAGAATTTCCTTGCTGTTCTTAGAGGAGATGCGGAAGCAATGAAGGGGGTGGGATCGGGAAAAGTATTGAAAAGGTAAGAGAAGTTTAATTTAGAAAATAATTGTGTGTATAGTTGTACATTGACACCGATTTCAACTAAAGAAGGGGGTAGATAGAGCAGCCTGAGAATCCAGCAAGACTATTGATGGCAGTTCCAGATCATTCACATTAGAAATACAATGGTTCTGGTTTCTTAAACTACCCAGCACCAAGAAGCAACTGCTGATATTTTACTCATACGGAATCCAGTGTAGATCAACATATAAAAACTCTACAGGATAGTGTCAACTGTATTAAGGTATTTGTGATTTGGGCTATTACCTTATGCAAGAATGGCTATTTAAAGAGAGTTTTATTAAGGTTTGGAGACCTCTAAAAAAGGGTTTGCTAAGGCTTGTCTTAATGTACATGAACAGCTGTGTTAGTCACCTGAAGTGGTGAATCTCAGCAGTCAGTGGCAGAGATAGCTTAAACAGCTCATTAGGTGAAAGAATTGCGTGTCGAATCCCAGCCTTGGTCTTTGTGGCAGATGTAAGGTTATTGAGGCTTTGAATGTAATGAAATGAAATTATGTTTTATATTTAATGCAAAACAACCTTTGTGACTGAAAAGGTAGCATAAGCAATTGACCTTGTGATTTATATATGAACAATTATAAATTGCAGACTAGCTAAGTAGAACATAAGATCTATAATTAATCAGTGTATTTTATAAACAGTTCTGTAATTTAGATGAGTCAAGAATAAAAGCAATATAGTTGAGGGCCTAATTAGAAGACCTCTAGAAAGATACCTGGTGTCAGTTCATCTTGCTTCTACAGAGTTTGAGCTATGAATGTATGATGCCTATTTACTAAGGTGTGTTGTATTTCTAACACAGTACTGCTGCTGAAGAGTTATATTTTCTATGTACAGTATTTCCTGTAAAACCTTTAATAATTTAAATTTGACCATTAACGTAGTTAAAGAAAATTTGTGTAACTGCCTGTCTTCATTTGACAGTTTAATTTTAGAGACAAAGCAAAGAAAACAAGAAGAATCCTGCCATGGCACTGGGGAGAATAAAAAAAAAATCAAGGAGCAGGACAGTGGTCAAATAAGCTATTGCTCTCAATTGTTTAAGCTTCATTCTCAAAAGCTGAGATAGAAAATAGTATATGCAGGGCATATAGGCTGAAACTTAATAAATTGCTGCACAGTTACTCAATTGTTCTCTTGAAGTAGTTGAAATGAGTCAAGAGGTGACTACAAAGTGTTTTTCATTGAAAAAAAAATACTTCAGGGCACACCTCATCTGTGAAAAGTTGATGATGGAAGTTACATAAGGGAATGGCTATGCACAGGGCCAAAGACTCTTAACTGCTCAGGAAGACAACTTGAACCCACATACAAAAGTTTTAGCTATTTACATTTCACTTTGGTTGAATTTTTTGCACTTAGGGTCAAGAGTGGGAGCCAGAAAAATAACACCCAGCCCTTCTGTGTTAGGCTCCGTTGTGTGAATTTCCCAGTAGCCTGACTTCTGCTATTGGATGGGACAGAACTGTTACGCCATGCTCAAGAGACTTCTAGATTGTCTTCCAAGTTGTTCCCTAACCAGCAAGCAGAAGGCTGGACAAAGTCCACCTGCGCTGCTGCAGTTGTACCTCTTCGCAGTCAGGAAAGAGCAAGAGCAAACAGGGATTTCTAGACACCAGATACAGAGGAAAAGAGGAGAGCTTGGGAGCTCCTTGCGATCTGTGCACGTTGTATATCATTGCCTCAGAATACAGTTCAAAAGCAAAATCCCCTTGCAACTGTTACAGCAAGACCTTAATATCACCCAAATATGATCTGTTTGGTTTAGAATCATAGAATGTTAGGGGTTGGAAGGGACCACTAGAGTTTATAGAGTACAATAAAAATCTCAGGCAAACAGTGTGCTACACAGACTTCAGGAAATAAAAGCCTGTGAGGGCGCAGTGCTCAGAGCCACTTTGTGCAAATGCCAGTCTGGCCTAACCAGTGAGTTTGTGTATGGATCAGTTCTTCGGGGAGATGTAGGCTGCTGCTGATTTGGCTGAGTATGGACATATAAGTATGTAAACATGCCTAAGGATCTTATCTAACAAGATTTTGTAGTTTATCCCTATGTCACTGGTGCCTCAGTATAACTTAAATATAAAAACATTCCTTTTTTACCACGCTGCTACAAATGCCCACAGTATAACAGATCCTTCAGGCAGGCATTAAAAGCCTATTGTGCCCCTGCCTCACTAGCAATCAGTTTACACATTGAAAGGTGAATTCTCTGTGCTTGAGAGACTGTATTCCCATTTTTGTTCCTTTTGCAGTCACTCATCTCCTCTCATAAGCACCCAGAGTAGTATGCTTTGGGAGGAAAAAAAATATTAACAAGAGGAGAGGAGGTGCTTCAGCTGTAATATTTTCAAATATTGACATGTCTTGGCATTGAGAAGCAGATGATGTTTGTTGTAGTCAAGATTAGGTTGGAGTTGCTATAAAGAATTTTTTTGCAAAATTTTCATTACAGTGGTCCCAAGGATCATGTGTTTGTTTATTTCACTGACCACGGAGCTCCAGGACTTCTGGCTTTTCCTGATGATGACGTAAGCATTTTGGGGGATTACTTTGCCATAAAAAAGCATCCTTTTAGTGACATACTAAAATAATAAGTAACAAATGTAAACCACAAAATTATTGGATACATGACCATATTGAGAGGGAGGCAGAAAAGAAGCAATATTCCCCTGATCACCCCAAGTTTGCATTTTTTCCAGTTTGAATCTGAAGCATTCAAGTTAAAATTAAATTATGTCACATAATACTTCATTGGATTTTGGTGGTCCAAGCAGACTGTTTCACACAAGTATGACTTGGCTTTCTGGTGCACTATACGTTTCATATGGGCCCATTGCTCATCTTTTCTGGAGTGGTAAATACTGAAATGTTGTATTTCAGACAGGCAAACCACTGGATATGTTTAAAGGGAAATAGTAAACATAATAATAGGAATAAATACTAAATTAATTGTATGCCTATTAAACATAAGTGTTTTTAATACAAACCTTCTTATTTTACAGCTTCATGTGAAGGACTTGAATAAGACTATTTGGTACATGTATCATCACAAAAAATACCAGAAGGTAAACAAGCATATTGGAAGTTATGAGGTTAAAAGAGCACCTGGCATGGAAGAGAGAGATTTGTCTTAATTTGTGGAGTAATTGTAGCCTGAGAAAGCTGTTGCTATGCAATGAAATTTAGATTAGGATTTTGCACTTACAAGGATTGATCTCCAAATTTTCTCATTCCATTTTTAGTTTACTGTGTATTTGCAGTCAGTGTTGAAATGCAGTGTACTGCCTTTTGGTAATGGCATATATTCTGACTGACAGTGTAACTACCACACCCTCCTAATACGTACCCGACTTGTTCTTCCTGTGCTTTGTGCACTTCAGACTGTAGTGTTACTACAGGAAGTTTGTATATACCTCATGTTTCTCTTACAGTTACTAATATTGTTTAACAGACCTTGTCAGTAAATTCTGTGCAAAACTAAGTAGTTTTAAGCTGAAAATCTAATATTTTGAGCATTTTAGTAGCTTGTCTTTTTAGCAACTTTCTGTGGCAATCTGTCTGCTGTGGCTGGCTGTATTTAGGAGCACAGAAATAGCCATTGTTTCCAGAAATACTACATTCAGTAGTCATACATGGCTCTGCTAAAGGAGTGACAGGATATTTGATTTGTGCTTTGTACATTTGTCAGTAGACCTCTGTGGATCCTACAGAGATTAATAGCATCTTTTGGTTGTGATTATATTTCCTTTTTCAACATCATTTTGTTCCCCAAAATGAAAAAGTGATCTATTTTGCTTTTGCGTTTTATTTTATAGCATTATGGATAGCTTTTGTTTCAGGGATAGCAGTACAGGCCAAGCTGAAAAGCACTGAAGGACTTTTCTCCATTTCCTCATGGAATTACTTAAGGTCTCCTATTTATTTTATAGATGGTGTTTTACATTGAAGCATGTGAGTCTGGATCTATGATGAATCATTTGGCTGATAATATCAATGGTGAGCAATCAGTTAACTTACTGGACTTAAATGTCACAACTTGTCACAGACTTAAACAGCTATTGTGTCAAGGATGGATTCAAGACCCTTCTATGTAGAGTATTAACAGGGGAGCACAAGAATTAGAGAAAGTAACCTTTTCCATATATGGGAAGTTCCTTTTAAAGAATTAATTGAGTCTTATAAAGCATTGTAGAATCATTAAGGTTGAAAAAGACCTCTAAGATCATCAAGTTCAACTGTATTAACAGACCTTTCAGTTTCTTGATAGGGAAAAGATGAAAATATACTTTTTTTCAGGAACTATGTGGTTGCCCTTAACTGGTAGGGATTTCACTGAGTAACAAAGGCAACCGCTGCCAGGCAATTTTGCTACACTCACTTGCACAATAACCCACGAAGTGGAACTCAGATTTTTCACGGTTTCTAAACACTCTGCTGCAGAGCTGTGAGCTCAGCCTTGATTAGGACAAGGACTCACAGCCTTTTCAAACTTCTGCTCCATGGCAAGGAGACTGGGTGCTCTGGCTTTGTTGTAATTTTGAAGCTGTGGGAAGACCGACCACATGCCTGTCCATGGCTTCTTAGGTCCTTGGCCCTGGATTGTGCCTGGAACCCACCTAGACTTCATACAGCCCTATCAAGGATACACAGAAAGCTCACACAGAGTACTTCATATTGACAGATGTTCAAAATAAATGCCTAGTGAATCAGCATTTGTTTCAAAGGTTGTTCTATTAGAAATTTCAAGTTTGGGAACTCTGGTTTTACCACCAGCTCTGCCACAGACTTAAAGGAAGAAAATAGACAATTTATGTATTACACTGTGAAGCTGTCTTTGACAGCCTACAAAGCTTAGCTGGTTATTTAGTAAGCATTTAATTTTAAAGAATGCTAAGAGCAGCACTTTGCTACAAAGAAAAGTTTTAAGACCTTTTTTGGCTTTTGAACTTCAGGTACACTCAGTAGAAACAACACTATAGCTATATAAAAGCACGCCTAACACTTTTTCATTTTGAAACTTGGACTTCAGTTACATAAGTATGATATGAGTTGACTTTGGCAAAAAGCCAAAATAGCTTTTGCCTTAATAATACCTGTAAAGACACATTTACAGTATTTCTGTTGTGTTAGAAGTGACTTACTGGGAACATTGTGCTTACGGTAGATGTTGCAGATGTTTGTTTTGCTTTTCTGTCATTGTAGAGTGTTATCCAAGAAAAGATACTACTTAGAAGGTGGCATTTTCTGGAAGAATAGGTGAATTAGAGAATTTACTCAAAGTTAGGGAAACAGTCTTCATTATCATCATAATGAAAGTGAACGTATAGCTAGTTGTCAGTGCATAGTGTTCTCAGGCAGTTCTTACAATAGTAGATTTTTCCCTCAGAAATGCATATTCTTCTTTAAAGACCACAGACCACACATTTGGCAGCAAGGAAGGATCTCTCAGAAGAGCACTGAGGCTGGCTGAGCAGAATGATTAACAAACTTCTTTCCTTCCTTGAGGAGTAAAGGACTGAAAGCCAAAATACTTAGACAAATATATCAGGTGCAACTAAGTACTAAGTCATGAGGGAGGGTTAAAATAAATAAAATTTAAAAATACTTTCTATTTGTCTTACAGTTTATGCAACAACAGCTGCCAATCCCAGAGAGTCATCTTACGCATGTTACTATGATGATGAAAGGCAGACTTATCTTGGGGATTGGTATAGTGTGAACTGGATGGAAGATTCAGATATGGTAGGTTATTTGAGGTTTCTGCGTTTCTATACATGAAAAAAATCACTAGGCTATTTAAAAATAGCTCAAGATCTGTGAAAATATGTTTTTATGTGAGACTGAAATCAACAAATTGAGTTGTTAAAAGTATGTATCTACTACTGAGAACCATGTATAATCTTTGTTTGGGCCACTAAAGTTATTTTTGAAAGTAACATTCATTCAGAAACATTGTCTTTTGTTATTAAAAAGACTAGAAGCTGTCTCATTTCTACTTTCACATTCCCTAAATACTGAACTGTGGCTAACCCGTTTGTTAGCATAATGGAAAACAATATTAGTGGAATAAATCTGGGATTTGTATGCTAGTCTGCTTCATTCTTGCCCATTTGCTAGGAGATCAGGAGATCATGAACAACAATTTGAGAATATGCTGTCAAATCTCCTTTTCAATTTTTACTTTTATGTCTTTCAAAGGTTGTATAGCTCTTCCCCTATACTTACTTCTACATACTGGCAGCTAAGACCCTTTCCAGATTTCCTTGCATTTTTAGAATAGCTGAATTTAAGTATCTGTGACTACATGAAAGTTTCTTCATGCAGGAGGATCTAAGAAAAGAAACACTTCACAAGCAGTTTCAGCTGGTGAAGAAACGCACCAACACCAGCCACGTGATGCAGTATGGAAACAGAGTATGTATTTGAGTGGGTTTCCTGGTTAGATACATCTTCAGCCCTTTTGTGCCCTATACTTTCGTCCTTTTAATAAATAAATAGAATAAGTCACTGTAAACTGGCAGAGATGGTTTAGAAGATGAAATTGCTCATCTCAGAATGCCACTTAGGGTTTCAGGGGCAATGGTCCTGACACTAAAGAAATACAGCATCACATTACACTTTAATCCAAGGAGTCAGGGTGCAAGTCCTTCAAGCTCTGTCACTTCAGTCAAGTATAAGAATGGTATTATACCACTTCTAGGCATATTATGAATATTAGTGAAATGTGAATAAATACATTGATCCCTCAAATGGAAAAAGCTAAGAGGTGATATAGTTTAACAGTCTCATTATTCAACAGATTAAATATTTGTTTAGAAAAAAAAAAAAACAGGTTACTTAACCTGATGGACTTTTACTTCCAAAATTCACTGGAGAGAAAAGATTCCCTGAGTTTGGCGC
>NW_009737019.1:22394-56055 GCF_000703405.1 Apaloderma vittatum
CTGATTTTTGGCATCCTTGATCTCGTAATAAAAAAACCCCAGCATGCACACAAACGCAATTGTATGATCTCCTTTATTTTCTCTAATAAAGCAAGTTTAGAGAATTAGGTTTGCATAGCAAAGACAGATTGCCTACTGGAGGGGATTGACAATTTCCATTTGTTTGCTTTCTAACCTTTAGAGCATTTCCTCCATGAAAGTGATGCAGTTTCAGGGCAAGGGGAAGAAAGCTATCCCCATTTCTCTGCCACCAGTAGAACACTACGACCTAACACCTAGTCCTGATGTGCCCCTTGCAATCATGAAACGTAGGCTGATGTCTACCAATGATATTTATGAGGCTAAGAAGATTGCTGCAGAGATGAAAGCACACCTGGAGGTAAGCAAAAGAAAACACTTAAAATTGAACAATTCGTCACATCAGGTTTGTTACCGTCATAAGCAATGGCCCAAGTAATATCACTGAAGCCAATGGGATTGCTTCCAGTTTTTGCAAATTGCAACAAAATTGCTCTTAATTTAGAATTTAGGGCTCTTTTCCACAAGGCACATTCAGTAGTGATTATCTAGGCAAATGTAAACAAATGCAAAAGTCAGTCTCACAGCTTTTATTGCCAGGAAATTCCACATCTGCATCTGTAGGGATTTTTGTTACAAGGACTTATTCTTTGGTATTAAAAAAATTCTCATCTCAGTAGAACTGAGGTGTCCCAAATGAAATAACTCCTGCAGAATGGTAGTCAGTAGCGGTGGTGGTGGTGTTTTCTTTCTTCTGACAGGACTAGGGTTTTGTGAGTGATTTTGGGTGCTAAGAGTCTGACTTTGTCTCCTTAGTTTCTATTTGTGTGTTAAGAGACCGGTCCAAAAGACTATACTAAAAATAAATGGTGAAATTGGGTTCCTTTAAGAGCCAAATAGTTGAGGGAAGTTTCAAGAAAATTTAATTCAAAGTCTTCAAGCAGGTTTAGATAGAGTGTGTTTTAAGCTGTTGTTTTACATGCAGGTGAAAGAATTTATCCAGGAATCCATGCGGAAGATTATCACCTCAATTACAGGATCAGAAGAACAGACCAACAAAATTCTGTTGGGCAGATTGACCCTCAGCAATTATGACTGCTACCAGTCAGCAGCGAACCACTTCAAAGCTCACTGCTTCAACTGGCACTTACCCTTGGTAGGTCAAGCATTAGATATAACCTGATAAATATACCAGTAAAACAAGAACAGTAGCTATGAGCATGTCTGCAAAATCAGCTTTTCTTAAAAAGATAGCTTGGGGGCACTCATACAGCTTAGTTTTGGAGAAAGGGTAAGTAACATTTTTGGAAGCAGGAAACCACTTCCACTATACCTGTAAATAAACAAGATTACTAAAAATACTTTTAATAAAAACCAAAAATAATCCTTAATTTTTACTAGCTAGTGCTGTCCCTTTATCAACTCCTTCCTCAGAAATCCTCATATTAAATGTCATGTTGTATTTCTCATTGAAGAATCTCTACTGGCAAAACAGAAATACACTGTGAATTCCTAATCCTGGTGCATTCAGATTTCTGTATTATGATTGCGTCTTGCACAGTTCCTTGCAATAGCCTGGCTGCTACTTCCATGGTCTTGCTGAATTCCCAAGAGCCACTTTTTTGTTTAGGGGTTTTATTACTGTCTGCTCTTCCTGGGATTCCATTTGAGGACCAAATCCTGTTGTGCTAAGCACTGTTTAGACAAAAATAAGGAGGTCGGTTCCCATTCCAGAAAACCCAATCCTGATGTCAGGCAAGATAACCTAAGCAGGCAGAGGTGTATGGTAAGATGAGTCAACAGCAAATTAGTTGATTTTAGCAGAAAGCAGTTGGATTACCTGGCAGTTGACCAAGACTGGAAAACATGCCCTATGAAGAGCGGCTGAGGGAACTGGGTTTGTTTAGTCTGGAGAAGAGGAGGCTGAGAGGAGACCTTATTGCCCTCTACAACTACCTAAAAGGAGGCTGTAGTGAGGCTGGTGCTGGTCTCTTCTCTCTAATTACTAATGACAGGACAAGGGGAAATGGCCTCAAGTTGCGTCAGGGTAAGTTTAGATTGGATATTCGGAGGAAGTTCTTTACTGAACGAGTGGTGAGGCACTGGAACAGGCTGCCCAGGGAGGTGGTGGAGTCACCAACCCTGGAGGTGTTTAAAAAAAAAGTAAATCTAGCACTTGCGGCTATGGTGTAGTGGTTAGGTATGCTGGGATGAAGGTTGGACTAGATGATCTTCAGAGGTCCCTTCCAACCCCTAACATTCTGTGATTCTGTGACTTCAGTACTGTATACAGATCAAAAGCTGATGCACTTCCTTCAGTTGGAGCTTCTAATCAACCAGGCTATCAGGAGGTCACATTGCTTTGTTAAAACTTTTAGTTCCTCTTTAGTGTTTTGGGTTTGTTTGGGGTTTTTTGTGGTTTTTTTCCAAATTAAATTGGTTAAATGGGTGAACCTTGCCTAAGGGGCCATTGTGCAGCAACAGCTGAATTTACCTAGTGAAGTTCAAAGAGCAAGGTGCACAGAAGTAGTATTAATAGCATCTCTAAATTGATTTCACAGTTCGGTTTGGGTAAACAATACCTGCTCTTCATCCCTGAAATTAACAACAATTGTTTATTTCAGTACGAGTATGCACTGAGACAGCTGTATGCCTTGGTCAACGTTTGTGAAGGAGGATACCCCATTGACAGGTAACAATGTTCCCAGGTACACTGTGTAGTTTTACCCGTGGCTAAAAAAAGCAGAAGTTAGTAAGCAGATGAAGCCTAATGCTAAAAGCTTCTCATTCCTTCTGCTCTGTTGACCATTTGGTCAGTAAATTTCTCTGTCTGAAGTTATGAATGTATATTTTGGAAAACATATAATCATTAGTCCCCTCCCACTCTTAATGATCCTTTTCCCCATAACCCTTTAATTTCCTTGTTGAAGACCCTCAGGGGAAATTATAGCCAGTCAGGAGATCCTGCTGCACTGCATAACATACAATAGCATGACTAGTGCAAGGGTGTTAGGAAAGCAGGGAAGTAATGGTGCAGACTGACCCTTATGGTGGTGCAGTGGGTGCAAAAGAAGCATAGTGTTGAAATTCTGTCTTGGGAGTTTGTGGTAGAGAATGGGATCCTAGTCTGTGAGTCATGTGAGAGGAAGAAAAGGAAGAGAGGAAAGCAGAGGGGTAGGGTCTGGTAGTTTAGGCAGCCTGCACAGGCAACCCAGAAGGTGAAGAAGTGCTGTCCCCACTTCTGGTCACATCGCACTGCAGTCAGTTTGGGAAATAGTTTTGAGAGTGAAGCCCCCTGAAAAATATCTCATCGTTATTGTTGTCTCTTGCAGAATATGCCTGGCCATGGATCAAGTGTGCCTTGGGTATTGATGGAAACAAGTCGCTAATACAATCCTTACTACAAGTGATAACTTTTCATAACTGTAATAATCCAGACTTTTACATGCATGCAACATGAAGAGTGAACCACTCTACTGAAACTGTGCTGGGAGCAATACAGCACTTGCCAGTGCTCTCCCCTGCATCCCTGCCTGCTGACAGTCTGCTGGTTTGACAGAGGCCTTTCGGCAGACCACCTGGAGCTTTCAAGATGGATGATTTGTTTCAGAGTGCAGTGCTCTTAATCTCTGGATGAACACTACCAGCCACCTATCAGTGATTGCTAAATCTATGCTAAATGTAAACAATGAGTTGTTAATTCTGGAAAAAAAAAGGTTTATACTATTGCTAACTATTAGCTTTTTAAAAGCGTTAATGAATTTCATTACAGTGACTAGTTTGTAGATTGGTTAAAGAGTGAAGAAACCAAAGCTTGTTCTTTAAGCTTTAACTCCTTAACAGTTTAAAGAAATAAGTTGCATTCAGGAGTCATATGTGAACACCAGAGTTAAACTGTGAACAGTAAACATCTTTGTGGGTAGAAAACACCGTTTCCCAAAGAAAAACAAATATCTAATGCTGTAAATTTAGCACCAGTATGCTACAATTAAATATATATACATCAAACCTGTGAGAAGTCAGAGTACAGGAATTGCCTATGAATAAAGATGAGTTTCATCAGCCTACAGGGCAATACACTGTTAGACATCTTGTGTCTTTAAAAATGAATGAGAGTTAATTTTATGATACTGCTTCAAAAGGTTATCTGTCCCCCTGTAAGCCTTTTATAAGGCAGGTCATCTCAAGAAAATAACCCCAGAACAAGAACCTGGAATGAACAAAAACAAACCTTAAAATGCCAGCCCAAAAGCAACAACAAGACAAAATATCCAAAGCCAAAAATCACATTTGAAGGCACCCCTCCTTAGAGGTGACTCAGTAGAAGATGAGCAGGAGGAAAATTAGAGGTTATGAGGTGATTCAGAATAGTTTCAGGTTGTCCCTACCTTTTCACACGCAGAGACAGGATACAGAAATACCTCAGGATTCTTTCCAAAGTGTGTTAAAATATGTAAAATTACATAGTCTCCCTAGGAAAAGGAGAAGCTTTAGCAAAAATTAAACCAACATCCCCAGGATGGGGAAGAGTTCTAGATAGCTCTACTCAAAGGAGAATAGGTAGAGAAGTGGTAACTGAAACTGCTTTTAAGTAAAGAAGAGCCAGTTAAAGCTGGGAACGTTATTGCTTTCAGCTGTCTTCTGGGTGAGTGAGTGAAATCCCAGAGCACAATTAGTGTCAGAATGGATGAGAAAATGTAGAAGTATGTGGAACTATGCTTTACTGAATTAAGAAATTACATTTTGCACCTTGGAGGTTGTTGAAAGTTTAGGTTTGTGCTGCTTCTGAGTTGCTTCTTGTTTCTTTTCAGCTGTGAAGGAGAAACCTGAATCTAAAAATAAGAGAGTATGAGATTATTGAGTTCCTGAATGTGTTGCAGGTGTTTTTCCCTGATGGCAGGAGGAGGGGCTGGTCACACAAGACAGCTGCTATCACAGAAGAGTGTACCAAGAGCCTCCAGTCACTGAAAGAACAGGAGAAATTACTCCTCCAAAGCCCTGTTTGAGTATGTGCATTAAATCAGCTAAGTTTTACACATCTCCTTTTAGAGTTGTTCTCTGCCCTGTAATTTGGCCTGCTTATCAAGTGCTTAGCATCATCAGTTCATAGTTTTAACAATTTTCTTCACCATTTAGAAATACCTGTTTTCTTCTGAAATGTTGAGAAGAGGATTTTGGTCTTTTGGATTTTCATATCTATAATGCAGAGGGAAAAAGTCACTCCAGATTCTTCACAGATAACCTCGCTTTACAGCCCAGAGCCTCTGGCTATACTAAGTAGGCCTCAAAGTAATTATCAGATGAAAAATCAGCTGCTATCGCACATTTTAATTTTCACGTTACTGACACTCAGGTGGGTGTACTTGTACCTCACTACCATCATGTGTCCTGGCCCTCCTGCAGAGCCCTGTAGCTCTGAGAGTGCAACTCTGAAATGGGGAGTGGGATTTTGTTCTGTTTTCCTCCTGCAAGAGCAATTTCCAGAGCTTCACTGTCCTAAAATACCACCTGTGGTGTTGTTACCACTTCACAGAATGATAGAGTCATAGAATCATAGAGTTGTCAGGGTTGGAAGGGACCTTCCCTCAGAGGTGTGCAGAAATGAGAGGCAGACTGCTGAAAATGTCACTGCATCCGCAAAACTGCCTTGAGTGGAGCACGTTCTTATCCATGCCCCACAAAAAGCATTAATGTGCTATTGAATTTCCAGTTTGTAGCCAGAGACCCATTTCCTTTGCAGGGACTCAGGAAACAGCTCCGCAGAAACAAAAAAGCAACAGCCTTCACCTGCACTGATCAATGAATTTGTTTTAAGGCTTCCAAATAGCATCACACTGGTTTAGTGCCTGCATGGCAGGTTGTTTATTTTGGGATGGTAATGGAACCCGATAAGAAAATAATTTGGGGATTGTGCAAGGTCAGTCTTACAGCAGAATATCTTGCAGTGAATTGGGCAAGTGCAGACACACTCGCTCTTCCTGCAGGCACGCAGCTGCTCAGGCCGCCATTCCTAGAATGCCGGAGAACAGGAACAACTTTTTGCAAAATATGGAGAACTGTCAGGTTCGCAGCAAATTGTCATCACCAGGCAGAACAGGGTGAAGTTGAGGCCGTGTTGTTTACACAAACCTTTCCTGAGCAGAATAGCTGTGCATATCCGCAACCCCTGGAAAAAATATCATTTGCACCAGCCAGGGCTTCCCGTCCTCCTCCTCCTTATTGCTAGGAATAGAGTTCAAGGCCCTTTTCCCAGCTGTTCTGTGCCAAATTGGCTGTGTGTTTCTATGCAACATCCTGCTGCACACAGCAGTTCACTGCCTTTCCTTTGGGAGGACCTGGAGGGCAGGAAGCATGTACTGCCTCCATAGTACGCCGTATGCTGACTGTTTCTGTAGAATGCAAACTTACATGGACACAGTTTAGTTCGGAGGGTGTGTAACTGCCCATTCTACTAGCAATAAAGCAATAAGCAGTTCACCCGGCATTGCAGATAATGCACTTTTTCAGAGATTCCAGTAAGTATTGTTGTTTTAGGCCTGTCCAAGTTGCATATTCTCTCACCAGGACGGCATGAGGTGAATGCTGAGCAGCTGTGCCCATCTCTGGGCAGGAGGCTGAAGGCCTCTTGTTCTGGTGTTCAGCCTCTGCCCCGTGAGAAAAGGAGCAGCTGAGGGAAAGGACACTTAAGCTGAAGTCCTGACTAAGCAGCATTTCATGCCAAGAGCTCAGGCAATTCTGACTCAGAGGCTGCTTCCTTCCTAGGGACATGATACCCCAAAAGAGGCAGCAGACAACAGGAATATTCCAAGTCTGTGATCCCATGCACTGGAGGCAGAGCTGCCCAGTATCTCACAGTAGCAACACCCACCCCAGGAGGGACTCTGGTGGGACAGGCAGAGTCTTCACAGCAGGAGGAAACCATTTTTCTCAGTGCAAGGGGTTGAACTGCTGGGCCAGGGCCTCAGCAAGGCTGTATGATCTCCAGCCATGGAGACCTGCAGCACTGAAAGAATAAGGCCCTGAGCAACCTTGGGAGGCAGCCCCACTTGAACAGGGGTTGGACTGGTGACCTCCAGGGGTTCCTGCCAGCCTGAGACACTCCATGAGCCTGTGGAAAACAGCCAGTCTTGTGCCAGGTTTCGGACTATAGTTGGTGAGTGAGGCACGATGAGGCTGAAAAGCTCTTGAATTCAGCACAAAAACTGCCTTTGGTTTCAGTGGCTTTTATTTTAGGTTATACATGACCTGCCAATGTAATTCTTTCAGTTAATTATTGACAGCTTGTATCATTAGGTGGCAAGTGGTGTTAAATCAGCTCTGTGCATTAAGTGGGCCCTTGCGCTTTTTGGTTTTTTCATCGCAGCAGCTTCCTCTCTCTCACACTGGGATCCTTTCCTTGTAAATGAGTGATCGCTGAGCAATATTTCTCTGCAAATGAGTGTTTGAGGAGGGCTTGGCTGGATTGCACAACCCTACTCGGTCAAAGTCTCCTGAAACCATCCTGTCTGCTGATGGCTCACGTGAGAGCCAGAGCATGAGTCACAGCACGACCATATTGACTAAAGTGGGGAGACTGCAGATCACCAGATTGGGCTGCTTCCTCCTCGCCTGGGCTGCAGGATGAGGAAACCTCATGGCAAAACAAATGGATAAAATCTCATGGAGCATTTAAAAATGCATATTTTTATTTCTGACTTCTATTTTTTTTTTCACCATCTGAAATGTCAGATACCAGTCCAAAGCAGCACAGGACCTTGGGTATGAGTGTCCGGAGAGAGGAACATGCTGAACCACTCCATCAGTCTCCATCCTGGGGACTCAGAACTTTGCCAGGGTCACCAAAACAACACCATGTTTGTTCCAGATAGGCTGTCTGCACCACCTTAGAGAGGCAGCAGCTGTCTCTGTCCTGGGTCCTCCAGGTTCCTGTCATTTGGGTCATCTCCCACCTTGTACCCCGGAGGGGTATGCTTAGCAAAGTTGTTGCTGGTGGTTTATAGAATGTG
This sequence comes from Apaloderma vittatum, assembly GCF_000703405.1. Taxonomy (NCBI): domain Eukaryota; kingdom Metazoa; phylum Chordata; class Aves; order Trogoniformes; family Trogonidae; genus Apaloderma; species Apaloderma vittatum. The sequence goes on from NW_009737019.1 coordinate 30,419, forward strand.
ACCAAACAGACCAGATGCCCCACAGGCTCTGAGCAAGCCCCACTCTGCACTGAGCCCCAGCTCAGGGATTTCCTTTCAGGCAGCTCACAGCCAGGCACCGTGACTCACATTCCTGTCAATAAGCCCTGAGTTCAGGAGACCATGGCAACCTTCACAAATCAAATCAAAATTTGCAGTTGTTATGCATGTTCAGTTTGAGAGCCTTTGTAAAATGCCACATAAATTCAGCTGGCACTCCTTGCATTTTGAAAACTGGGATCTGCAGATCCTATTTCGGGACTAGGCTTTGGTAAATTTTAGTTTGAGCTCATTCAGATTGCAGTGATTTAGCACTGTCGCACTTTTCATGGGCTCCACTGACCAGCCTATAGTCCATGGTTGCCCCTCACCCAGAGGTCCAACTGCTGACTCAGACGTCCCAGGATGCTGCAAGGTGTCACAGTGCTTCACTTCATCAGTCTGTTGCTCAACTGGCCAGAACAAAGTCCAGTTGCTCTCTGAAAATACCCAGCAGATCAGTCCTAGCTTCTTTCCTTGCTTGTTTCTACTTTAGCCTTGTCCCCATCAGATTACTTTAGGCTCATGAACTGTGAATGTTACAGTGTGAAGATAACCTGATCAGGCCATCAGGTTATCAGCAGACATATACATTTTTGCTCCTGGGGCTTAAAATAATTTGGAGCAGCAATGGCAGAACTAAGCTTCTGTTCAGACCCCCTCAGATTTATGGGTCTGGTGCTGGGGACCCCAAGTGCCACCATATGTGGACCCCATGCAGTGTGATACCTGTGCACAGGTGGTGGGCAGTGAGGTGGGTACATGGCTTCAAGTCCTCCTAGGGCTGTGTGAGAAGGCCAGTGGGAGGTGGGCCATGGTTTGGGTGGGAAAGGGGGGTGGTGGGCCGAGGAGCCAGGCTGGAGGAGGACATGTTGCCTCACAGCTGGTGTGCCCAGGGAACCCTGCACCCAGCCGCCCAGTAGGAGACTGCCCCCAAGCCATCAGCACAGGACATGCAGAGGAGGGCAGCAGAAGAGCAAGAGCTGGCATCCTTGCTGCAGTCTGCAGAATGGACACAGGGAAGCTGCTGTTGGGGCAGAGAGGCCAGAAGCTCCTGGGGCCTTGGAGGCTGCCTGGGGTCCTGCCCCACTGCTACAGCCTAGGGTCAAAACAGTGGACAATCACCAGGGGCAATGCCAGTCCTGGGCATCAGGCACCTCACTGGAGATGGGGTCAGGCTGAGGACAGGCTGGGACAGAGTGGTGAGGAGCTGGAGACCAGCCCTGCTGCAGCATCACTGAGGCGGGGACTGACGTGGGGTCCTGGGCAGTGGGCCAGGCGGGGCAGCCTTGGGGCGGCACTGGAGACAGCAAAGCCCGTGAGTGCCCTCAGGGTTCCGAGAGCCGCATCTCCTCCCTCAGATCTGTACTGGAAACCTGTATCTCGGGTTTGGACATGGCAGCCCCAACACCACCCTGAGAGCAGTGCAGGCTCCCAGCAGGAGCATGTTGTCCTGCAAGAGGTTAATGACAGCATGAGGGAGGGGTTCAGCTCCAGCATCCGCTGGATGAGCTGCCCAGGGGGAAGGCGGAGGTGCTGACAGCTGCACAGAAGCAGAAATAACCCTGGATTTAGAGTCAGCTCAGTGCCAGTGTCATGCACTGCAACCTCTGCACGTGATGTCCTCGAAACTAAGATTGCTGTTATTCACTGTTCCTCATTCCTGGTTGTTGTCCTTTCCTGAGAAGACTGCACGCAGCCCAAGCTGGCAGATGGGCAGCACTGGTTTGCTATCTGTGTGGAGATTTGGCCAGTGCACCCTACCACTGGGGCATGCAGATGCAGACATTTCAAAGCCCAGAGACTGAGAGAGTGATCAGTTACATGTGATACCATTTTAGGGGGCCGGTTAGCTCAGTCAGTTGAGTGTGGCGCTAACAATGCTAAGGTCGTGGGTTTGATTTCCGTTCGGTCCCCAAGTGTTGCCTGATCTAGTCGACAAGTGGCGTCCCTGGCGGCAGGGAGGCGGGATGAAAATGATCTCTACGGTCCCTTCCAGCTTAGGCCATTCTATGATTCCATGATTTTATCTTTGGAACCTCAGGAATAAGGCAGTTACCTTGGGCAACTTGGCCCAATGCATCCCAATTACTTTTTGAATGTTAATGGGAGGAAATGATAGCAGCTTTGAGCAAAACTCACAGTGAAGCACCCTTTTTATGTAATCAGAGCTTTGCTAGGCCTGATCTCAAGTTTGTGTCGCTTCAGTGGAGGTTGCTTGTGTCCTGCACGCTGACAATCCAGTCTCTCATGTACATAGTGGGAATCTTGCCTGAATGAAGGCATCCAGAAGACATGTATCTTTCTTGCAATTAAGGCTTCCACCTCCATTATTCAATCCTGACAAATTGTTTTCAAATTTCATGAAATGCAGTTTTTGCATTGGTTCCGTTTATTCTGTGAGTATTTCAGTTTGCAGGAAAATTTAAGTCTGCAATGACTGAATGACTGAAAGCCCAAGTAAAAAGGAGAATTAGCAAGTTCTGTCTGCGAAAGCCTGAATTTATTAAAGTAATAACCTGGTGGGACTTATAGATATGAAAACAATAGAGAAAACGACATCCAGGTAAAAAGGAACAGGTATTTAATTCTGTCTCTTTTTGACTTTCAAATTTTAATCTGCTTTGCTACACTGGACAAATTATTATGTTCTTTACAAACACTTATTTTAAAATAATTGCATCATATCACAGAGAGAAATAAATATAAAATTAACCAGACACTATCATACAACCAAGGTGATTAAAACTGCTGTACATGTAAAACTGATGGTGAAAACTTCCAATCTTTAAAAAAAATTAATTGATGAAAATGCCTAAGCTACTTCACTTCAATGACAAGTAGATGGCAGAAAATGTATTCTTAGTGAATGTACAGGATCATCTTGCACGGTTTGTTATTTCAAAGGCAATAACATGTTTTAGACAGCAAGAGAGAGATGGAATTCTGGTGCAGGTGGCAATCCTATTCCACTGAATACATCAGACAAGACTTAATTTATTCAAACTGGTGAACAGACACTGTAAGGCATAAATGCAGTCTTACCTTCAGACAGACTGAGGTGTGTGCAGACCTTTCTCCGGCCTTGTGCACAGAGGTGATTTACACCTGCCATAATTTATTATGGAATAAATGTCCACTTTTCTTCAAGATCTCTGGACTTTCTTCACTGCCCATGTACATTCTGCGACATCAGCTGGTTGCCAGCAGGAGGTTACAAGGTTTGATACTTCAAGTTTTCCAGAGGATGAATGTTCTCCTGAATGCTCCCTTTTACTTCTGCAAATGAACTCTGCTGAGAAATGTCCCATATTCAGACAGCATCTACAATTGGCACATCTGCCCTGTGTTGAGGGCCACATTCCACAAACCTTCTGAGTTCTGCAGATACCAGAGGATCTCACAAGATAAACTATCCAGCGCTTCCAGGATGACAGCAAACACACCAAAAGAGCATCATGACCCTTAGGAAAAGTCTGACTCTTTGACAATTGGAACTGGTGGAGTTTTATGGTCTATTGGTTTATAAATAAAATGGAAATCCTTCTTGGTGTCACTTTTCAGCAGTGAGGCTTTGATATGGTGAGGAAGGGCATCTTTGTCCAGCTGCAACCACTGGTCATCAACATAAACAAAGAGTCCGTAGTCCTTGGGATGGAAGACTTCAAATTTTTCGGCACACTGCTGGCTCAGCTGCTCAGCTGTGGTGTCATTCCGGGAAGCAAGTGTCCTTGACTGAGCACCAATTTCCAGAAAGGAGATAGAGATGAAATCCTGAAGAGAAACATGAGGATCAATCATGCAGTTAACACAGTGACTTAGGACTGAGGGAGGTAGAATTCAGTTCCGAAGTTCTAGCTGCCTAGAGCTCCTAAATGTTCCCAAATATCCTCCAAATATTCTCCAATGCTCTCTCCTTTCTCCCCTCTGATGAACAAGCTCTGAATCAGCAAATACTTAAACTTAACAAACACCTAACAAAATAATTAGCCCTGTGAAGACACATAAGTGAAAGCTGTTTCCTGATTTTGGTGAATATCCTTAGTGAGCAGTCTGCCACAGCTCCTTCTCCCACCTTTCTACAGCTCCTGAAGAAATAAGGTGCAAAGAAGTAACAGACCAGAACAACAAACCAAAACCCTCAGAGATCTGGTCTGAAAGCTCCCTGTCTTACAGAAACAGGAAAGGGCTGGTGGTGTGGTGACCCTTGTAAGTCAACCATCACCCAAACAGCACCTTGAGCACTTTGAGTGTGCTCCAAACTTCCTTCCATCAAGAAGGAAACAGCAGAAATTATGCTGAAAAACCTTATTTACTGGTATCCTGTTTCTGGCCGTAACAACTGTTGGGACAACTTTCCCCTTGCCAAACTCATGAGAAAAAGAACCTAGAGATCCTTTGGCCATAGTGGAACCTGTATGATTAATTTGTGTCTATGAAGTTTAAAAAAAATTCCCAGACTTTTTGGTGAGAAAATAATCTCCCCAGCAGAAGTGAGATTTAGCAAGTACTTGGACTATGGGTTTCCAAACTGCATTTATAGTATGTCACTAGAGGTGGGTAAAGCAGCCACAGGGGTGTGCAGGGGCATGCCGAACACCTCAGCAAGCTGTTTACCTCCTCCAGGATGGGCTCACATGTCTTTGATATTACCCTTCATTCAAATGAATGGAAAACAGCCCCTAGGATGCTGGAGGTGGTGGGAATCTTCCAAGGAAATGTGGCATTTCTTTGCCCAGCTATTACGCTCCAGGTACACGCTGTGAGCTACTGCCAGAGCAGCACTTGGGGCTGGATGGATGTTTGATGTATCTCAGTCATCATTCACATGGTCTGAGATCATCAGGGACTCTTTTGACTACGCTATGGAAGGAATATTAAACGCTTTGCTTTCACAGGTCTGTATGGACTGTGCCTGCCTCAGGACACTTTCCGCTGGCTTTCCCCTCGAAATTTCAGTTTTTCACTGTGGAGGCTTTACAGAACCTGAGACGTGGCCTTTGCTGCCTGCCTGTGGGTTACAGTTTGATCATAGAACATGGTGCTGGCAGGACATCCCACCTGCTGAGTCCTGCACCCAGCCTCACCATGTCTGGAGGCCCAGAGCACCCATCTGTCCCAGGACCCTCTCCCACTGTCCATGGGGAGGTCTTCATTGGGCCATACACAGCACGGGCTTCAAAGCTAGCCAGCCGTTGTTGGGTCTGCCTTGCTGCCAGGACTGGAGAAGCCAGGCTCTGGAAGATGGTTTTCTGACCCATCCTGCCGATGTCTCAGGTCCTCCTACAGCTTTATGCCACCTAGGAACCACTCCCATGTAGCTGCTCACATCTCCTCAGCTTAGCCCAGGGCCTCCCCAGGCCCTAGGTACACGGAGCAGAAGGCTTCCTGCTTCCCTTCCACAGCTCTTCACATGTGAAGGCTCCCAGCACATCTCCTTTGAGAAGGAACAACAAAATCACTCTGCAGTCATATTTAAAATTATATCATTATGAGGGTACTTCAAAATGCATTTTTTAAATAGTATGTATTTCAAATGAGGTGTATTTTTTAAGATTTGAGAATTTGCACCATATGTACTCATTTTTAAATAGTGATTTGGGTCAATTTTGCTTTAAAATAATTATAATATTAAAAATGAGTAAGTATGGAGAGAACATGTTCAGCTTACAGGCTTTTCTCCCTAGAAAGCGATGCCGGCTACCTGCACGGATGAGCGGGAAGCCCGGGCCTTGTTCAGCGTCCTGCGTCGCTCCCAGCGGTGAATAGAGTCCTGCACCTCCATGCTCAGCTGCCGTGTGACAGTGATTTTGTCGTAGTTCTTGATGTGCTCCAGGGCCCCGTAGGTTGTAGTTAAATAATAAGAGCCTGCAAAGGAAGACGGTCTTGCATGAACATCACACCTGCACCGGCCATCAACTTCCACTTTGCCTGCTTGTGCTGGTGCTGTCAAACACTTGCACTGCCTGTGCCTCACTGCAGGGTCTGCAGTTAACCCGAGAGAAACCAGACCTAGTGACCACAGTGTCCTCCACCCTTTTCTGCCTCTCAGCAATGTTACTGCCCAGACTGCTGAGGAGTAAACACAACCTGAGGACAAACTACTACAAAAACTGCTTTCACAAACCATTGAGGAGTGTTTTTCAAGGTTTGGGAATCTTGCACTGTACGTAGTAATTTTTTAATAGTGATTTGGGTCAGTTTTGCTCTAAAATAATTATAATATTAAAAATGAGTAAGTATGGAGAGAGCATGTTCTCTTACCCAATCTAAACCTACCCTCTTCCAATTTAAAACTGTTGCCCCTTGTTCTGTTACTACAGTCTTAGTAAAAAGTCTTTCTCTGTCATTACATATCGAAAGGCCACAATAAGGTCTCCCCAGAGACTCATCTTCTTCAGGCTGAACGACCGCAACATTCTCAACCTTTGCTCACAGGTGTTCCAGTCCTTTGATAATGTTTGTGGCCCTCCTCTGGACCTGCTCCAGCAGGTCCATGTCTTTCCTGCGCTGAGGGCCCCAGAGGCAGGGTGTCACCAGAGAGACACAGAGTGGCAGAATCATCTTTCACCTTGCTGGACACGCTTCTTTTGATGCAGCCCAGGATACAACCGACAACATTTAGAGCTTGGGTCTCCTGTGGGCTCAGCACTGTCTGAAGGCTGTCTCAGACCCGCAAGGGCAAGCCACCCTCTGTTCCTTCTATTTCTTTCAACTAGATGTGGAGCCCAGGTGTTTGGCTGAGAGTAATTCCTGGACTGTTTAGAGTTGTGGGATAAATCTAGCAAAGCAGAGAAATGAGACAAAGCAGTAAAAGTCTGCAGCCAGTCCTTTTCCCTCAGAAACTCCCTGACAGCTGTGGTGTTGGCTGCAGCAAGTAATAAATAACCAACTGCAGCAGCCAGGGAAACAGCTGGACCATCATAAGAACAGGCTTCATCAACACGGAAGAAGACAAGCCCTGATAAGAGGACAGAGTTGAACATGAGAAAACTGCTACTGTGGTTGCAGGGCAGTCCCTTGTCAGGGCACAGCCCCATTGCTGCGTTAATTACAAGAGCTCATTTTTCCAGCTGTTTCCAGGCTCAGCTCTGCTGATAAGGAAGAGACTTGGGCCAGGATCTCCTCTGAACACAGGGAAGGCGTCAGCCTACAGAGCCACTGGAGCCAGAGCACAGTGTCCCATAGGCAGCAGGGACGAGGACATGTTCCCTGGCCTCCAGGCGAGAGCGTGCCCTGGCCTGAAGCAGGGTAAGGGGCCAGGTCTCAGTGGGGGCTCGGCAAGCTGCCATGATGGGACAGGTCCACCGCTCCAGCCTCTGCATCATCCCATGATCTGGCTCCTCTCACCCCGGGTGCCAGGAAAACAGGCAGAAATAAAAATTGTCCGCCAGCTAGGCAGAGCTCCCTGTTTTTAATAAGTTTCGTAATAATTGCAGTTGCCTCTAGATGGCACTTCCACATCACCCAAACCTCACCCAGCCTGGGTAGCCCTTCCTCAGGCTCTGATGAGCTCCAAAAGCATTGAGGCTGGTTGTGTAACTGGTGGCTAAGACAGCATTTTATTAAGAGCAGTATTTTTAGAGCATCATTAAAGTTTGGTGCAGCAGAGGAGAGATCAAGACATTGCTATCTGACTTTCCATACGCAGGTGGATCCAGTTAGGAATGTCCCATAGCTACATAGGTCTGCCAAAACCACTCTTTTTCCTTATTGTCTCCCACAAAATGCTGCTGAGAACAGGCTAACAAGACCAAAAGTGCCACTTTTCCTCTCTTAAATATAGTCACTACCCTGCCTTTTCTGTCCTTGTATTGTTCTTGCTCTGGCAGAGTCAGGGGTGCCCATGATGGCACCTGTGACTTGGTGTACCCCTTCCCTCAGAATCCGGAGAGGAAGATCTCCCAGCTCCCCAAAACAAGAATTCATTACATCTTCTTTAAGAATTAATTTTTCTTCCACTCTCCAATATCTTCACTTCCACACAGTCATTGCCCATCATCTGTCCTTGCCTTTGCTTCAGAAGTCAACATCACTGTTGTTAAAAATTAATTCAAAGTAAATTTCTAATTGGGATGCCAGATTCATGGTTTTCTCACTTTGTTTTCCTTTTTTTATTATCAAACTGGAGCCAGTCTGATCTGGAACTCCTTCACAAAATTTTTCCCCTTTGACTGGAGTACACATTTCACACAGTTTTTCCATCTTAGACTTCATAGAACTTCCAGCTGACTTTGCCTTCAACAGCCTGAGCTCCCCAATCAAGCTGACTTCAGGAACCAGCCTGGTAGTGTACCCTTTCAAAATGAAGAACTGGTGTGCAGCATAGTCACCAACACCAGGTTACTTATGTCAGCAAGATGCTGTGCTTAGGCTAACAATTTTCCTGCTAACAAGTCTTTTCAGCAGAAAAATTCTGTGCAGAAATCCCTCACTCATACCACTGTGTTGCCACTGCTACTTCTGTTAGCACTTACTTCAGCCCACCTCTGCGCTGTGTTGGGACAACATGCACTTAGTTACAGATTTATACCTCCATTTAATATAAATAAAATTAGTCTTCTGATGTTCCTCCTTTCTAGAACCTCAGTACTTAACAAAACAAAGCCTAAAATAGAACTCATTTTACTGGGTGACAACCTGGTGAAAAACTATCTGTGTTTCTAATTCAAAGTGCATATCCCTGTCACTGTTAGTAGCATCTGCTTCCCAAGCTATATTTAAGAAACTAAAGGCCCACAGTTCCCCAGGGTGTTTATTCCTTTAATAGCAGAGGTCTTTATTCACATCCAAACCCAGAGAAAGAGTCCTTTCTCTGCCTCACTGTGATACTTGTCCAGAGAACATTGTCAAAGGGGTCACTCAAATTTAAGATTGGAGTGATCATGAGAATAATGTATGGCCCCAGGCAATTTACACAATGTACTCTTCTCACTGGAAAAAATAAAAGTGTCCGCACAATGGATTACAGCAGGAGTTTCATTTTAGGCAAAGACCTTTTAAATTTTCAGCCTTTGGGCCAAGGAACACTAGATGTCTCTGTTTAGGTTACTAATCCAGCAGCTCCCATTTATGGTGAGTCCCTGCCTTTCCAGCTGGTGTCTAAGGGCACTGCACTGCTAAAAACAATTAAAGTGTTTGACAATAATTTTACAGCCTCAAATTTGAAAAGCCCCATAGCAGGTCCTTTCCAGCCCTGACAATTCTATGATTCTATAGCTTATCCACAAAGTCTATCCAGAGCCTTGCTGCCCAACTTTCACAAACACTGAAGCGAGGAAAATACTGATTTCCAGGAGCAAACACTGTACTCTACCTTCCCCAAGCTGCAGAGCAGGGTCCATGAGCTCCATCATATACTCCACATTCAGAAGGACTTCAGTCAAGTTGCTGCGAGCCAACACATACATGAGCACGGGGAGGAAGTCATCTGCACCGTATAGTTTCCCTGAGCAAAGAGAAACACAGAGTGGTCCCAATAACCTTACCACACAGACACGTTCCCACACAACAGTGAAAACTTCTTATCCAGCATATCATTTTCAGACTTTAGCTTACATGATCTGAAGGTTTGAAAAGAAAAAATGCTGAAAAAAGGAAAGTTACTTCACTTTAAAAGTAAGCAAGCTTGCTTCAAGGCCAGAATATGAGCTTGAAAATTTTAGTTAACTCCATTTCTGCTGTTCTTTATTAACTGAAGAAAGAGAAAATTAAACTTTATGGATCACAGAGAAGGGAAAATCCTTGAAGAGTGCAAAGGCTGCCAGCTTGGCCCTCTGATTTGACACTGCCATCAAGATTGCAATTCACATGGTCAGTATTATCAACAAAGCTGGCTACATGCATTAGGGGCATTTATTATCTTAAATTCACTCTATGTTTGGGATTAAAGAGCAGAAAATGGAACAGCAGCTTGTAGTTTTTAGGACTGAGGTCACCTGTATTTATTTTCCTTCAGAAGGCAAAACATCACATTATATGTTCCTAATTAAAACAGTCTCCTAAGAGCTAGGATCAAAAAAGAAGCATCTTTCCAGCCATGGTGTCTAGCTAAGAAAACAGAAAGCTTTTCACATTGGACTTAGACTTCTTTTCAGACTTGGTATGCAGCAGTAGCTACAGGAACAGATCCTTATGGGCCCAAGATTTCCTGAGCTTTAAACATTCGTATCAACAAACTCAACAAAATGGTCTGTTACATAATCTGTAAAAGCTCCTTGGGATTTCTGGGGGCAAGAAAATGTATATGTTAACAGTCATCATTATAAATAATTACTACTTAAAACAGAATCCAGACCACCACATAAATGGCGAAGAGCACAGGGACAATTTTTCTTAACTGAAAGATGACTTCACTTTCTACCAACATATCATAAATTCATCATGGACAACGTATAATAACAAGTTGCTTAACAGGCTTATCTTCCCAACGTTCAAGGTTGACCATTCCTCTTAACCTAGGCCCAGACTGCTTTCATTCTGGATGTCCTCCCTCAGAGGGCAGTTATTCTCACCTGAGCACTTGGATGCATTAGTTTCATGGATCTCATGAGACTGCTTGCCTCACCTCAAAGAATCAAAGCTACCCTTGATGTAGCTTCAGCAGAATTATGCCCCAGCCATTTTTGGCCCTTAGTCCACATGTCCTTCCATGGTAGGGCATAAATTCCTACTTCTCAAATGTTCCCACTGACTTATTTCAAATCTTTGCCATGAGTCAGCTTTCCTTTTTTGTCATTCATAGCTGACGCAGATTCTCCACTGGCAGATACTCTTCTGAAGCCTGAAATAAACATGAGCTTAGCCTCTGATTAAAGAAAAAAAAAAAAAGTATGGCTTTAAACAAAAGCCAGTAATATATCTAGTGAACAGAGAGTTGATCCGGTTAAAACAAAGTGTTTTAGGATGAGAGACTGTCAGGGCTGTAATTCAGTCTGTTTCTAACAGAGCCTGCACGTGCCACAACATTGACAATTTAATGAAACTGGATTAACGCTTTCAATTCTGTTGCTTTATTAGAGCTGCCTTTAGTTAAATGACACAGCCTTAGGTCTTCAACTGAACTATAAAAGAACTGTACTGTTTCATTAACATCTGGATCAACATTTTGTCTGTTGTTGCCTTGGCTTATGTCTCTTTGAAAGCTTCAGCTCTATTAAAGGTCCAATTTGTTACTGTCATATATATTACCTTAATACGAGCAGATTAGTATTACAGCTATTTAATATTGTCTAGCAAAAAAAGATGACACAATTGAGATAATGTAATAGAAAAACTGCACAGAGAAAAGCCCTATTCTTCTGATCTGAGTAAATCAAATGCCAGCAGTTAGTTCTGTATAAAAAAAGTGTAAAGGAAGATGAAGTACTAAAGAGTTTGCTAGGCTCATTTTTTTCCCTTTAAAAACTCTTTCTTTATGACGTAGTAGTAACTGACCTGCGGCATGAGTTGGGTGCTTCTGATTTCCTAAGGGTCAAGGGATTTCCTTAAGTCCAAGTGATTTCCTGTGCACCACTAACAGCAGAATTTTCTCTTTCCTACCACTTCATTTTCATGCCCAATCTATGTTGCGTGTTCTAGGGCATCCAAAAGTTGCTAGTTCTGAACAGGAATTCCTATCAATTGGAATAAAAATGCTGTTTTTTTAAAATAAAATGTCACTGGAAGAGGTCACCGGCCAGCCAATGAACTGACCAACCAATACTGAATGGAAACAGAAACTTGTAATCAAACAGTTCCATGTCCCCAGCCTTCAACTTTTAATGTCAGTTAAAATGAAAGTTAGAGGACATTTTTTCAAGAATTCCGACAGAATCTCTCTAATTTTTTTTATTGGCTTAGAAGTGGTTGTATGTAAAAGCATGCACTGAGTCAATTATTTTTTACTGCTGTCTATCTCATTTCTATAAGCTGCTTTAACTGCTCTGCCCACCAGCCCTTGTTATAAACCTTTCTCAACTTTAAGATTTCATAGAAATATTATTGGACTTCTAGCTGTTTATATGGCTTAAATATGAAAATCTGATATACACTTTTTTTTACTAATAAACTCAGAGTAGGGATGTCTGACTGCAATAATGAAAGAGCACTCACTCTCCATATGCTGTCTGTTCATAACCTGCATAAATTACTGGCAATAATTTTAATCCACTTGTGGGAATATGAAGCCTCATTCTTAAATACCCATATCTGAAGTCAGCAGGACCTGTAGGTGTCAACAAGAGACAAGCAAAGATAATCATCAAGGATCTAGCTCTGGCTCCATGTGTTGCCACAAATTTCCAGTGTTGCCAGGTCAGGCATGGTATATTGCAACAGCTTCTCTCCGAGGACTGCACACGGAGCCAAGGATAAGTGCCTGAGAAGGCAGGACTCTTAAACTCCCCCTATTTTCCTGGCCTTGGGTGTCACAGCAGGCAGAGGGACTAGCTTAGACATATACAGCTGTCAGACCAAGTATGGCCCTGAGACACCCTGTATCTTAGTCCCTCATGGGGATAATAGGTGCTGTCAGCAATTCAGATACGGTCAGATGCAGGAGGCACAGAGATGTATGAAACAATGCCTGTGAGCCAAGACACCCAAGATGTAGCTTCTGCTCAGCATCCTGCAACCCACGTGCTCCCTGGGCCATGAAAGGCACCAGGGCACCAACCAGCGTCCATCTTGGGGCTACAGTAGGGATGTTCTCTGCAGGCTGCTGCCTCCTCAGCTCCACTTTCAGTCTGGGCTGGGACTAAGATCCCAGACCTGCGTGTGTAGCTCCATCTCACAGAGGGGTATGTTTGCAGCTGACAGAGTTGAGTGTAGCTCTGACCCTGCTGTGGTCTCAGTGACACTGAGACTAAGCTTGCTTGTTCAAGGTGGTGTTGTCCTACACCATATATGACTTGCTTGCTTTATTCCTCCCTCTTCCCTGCAGGCTCAGGAAACATTTATTTCATAAATATCTATAAGAAGCTTAAAATAAGCCTTCTGTCGCCAACTCATCCTATTATGTTTATAGCAAAGCAAATACAACGTCAGCTCCTGGCTGGAATGCAGCACTTGAATGGAACGGTTATTAATTAAATACACGATTTAAAGCAATTGGAATTCTGCCCAAGCCTCCATAAAGAAATTACGGCCTATTTTAACAAATTCATGCATTTCTTTTCCCACCATGTATATTCTGACAACCAGCAGACAGCAATGATGCTCTGCATCTTGCCTTAATATTTTACAAACAGTCGAATGAGGTCTAGCAGAAGCTCTCCAAGAAATATGAATTTTAGCCTCAGTTTATAGCTGGGAAATCTGGGGTACAGAGAGGTTAACTGGGATTTGTTCAAGATAATAAGGAAAGATTATTACCATCTTTCCACTCCCTAGCATTTTGCTGTCTCTTGTCCATCCCATACCACTTCAGCAAGGTTTGATTTATGGTATAGTTGAAATAAGAGAGTTAATACATGGAGGCAGCATGAATGCATTTCAAAAACATGTTTTACAGATCACAGGAATTTGTTCCCCTTGAAAAACCAAACTGAGTCTTTAATTCAAAAGTAGCAGTTGTGCTAGCCAGAAAAAAAGAGAAAGATATAATCTCTAGCCCATCAGCATTCACTAATACTAACTTAAATGCAGATATCCTCTTCTTAAAGACAACAATGCAAAACTGTTACGTATAGCTTTATTTGCCTTCTCAGAAGTCAGCAGTGGGATAGGATTGCTCTGACATAGTTTTAGGAACTTCTAGCATCTGTTCTACACTGTCAGCTGAAGTATTTGAGGCCAATTTTCTTTTCACAGGCTCAGTTACCCACTGAAGACACAACTTCATGTCCATGCCTTTGCCAACTGCAGAGCCATATAGGAGTGCATCAAGGCAACTAATATTCAGCTGCTCTGTTCCATGGGGGATGACAAACTTTGTCCTAAAAGCTTGGGAAGATAAAGATTTCAGTAGGATATATATCCTATCTGTTCTCTTCTTCCAAAAGAACACTATACATTAGCCATGCAAAACTAGGCAGTAGAAATTATTGAATGAGATGTTTTAGGGCCAATCACCTAGCCAACTCCATCACTAGTCCAGAACTGGTTTTGAGCTATCTATTCCAGCTCCCTGTGCAGTTTAAAGAGACTCCAGAGAAGAAGCTTCATAACATTAGGTAGTCCACAAGTTAAAAATGTTGCAGTAAGAAAACGGTTTCTCTGTTCATTCTTCTTGAATCTCCTTCAAAAGCAGTCTCCCCATCTTTCAGACTGACAACTTATTTTAGAGTTTAGAGATTTTTCCTCCTTGTGGACTGACTAAGCTCAGCCAGTTTGATTTACACAATATTTCTTCATAAATCTATGCCTACTGCTCTGCTATTTTTGCTTTTCTGTCAGTTCTCTTCCACAGAGAAGCTCCTCCCAGGCAGCACAGGGCTGGGAGCTCCAGGCTCACCACTGCAAGTACACACCACACAGCAGATTTACATCTTGTTTATCACTCCACAAGTGTCACTTGTGTTTTTGGCGGAGTAAAAAACACAGATTATCATTCTGCTTCTACCACACAATATGCCTCTGACATCTTGTCTGTGTAAAGGTAATTCTGAAGGACAAATAATAAGCAGTTTTTTCGAGATAAGATTACAGTGTTTCTGTATAAATATGTGCCCAACTCTCCCTGTGGGTATTGGGACATACCTTGCAAATGTAGGAGCAGTCAGAGAGCTGGGAGCTTACGGTTCCCTGTGAGTCCTGCTTGTACTTTTCTAGTGCACAGACTGAAAAAACTGCCAGCCAGTTTGCAGGGGAAGGGCTGGATGGGCTTCCAAACTCTACTTCTTTTATTCTTTTAATGAATATTATTCTTACTAAATAGTCCTAGTATTTTTAAGGGGCAGGTGACATCTTTTTGGCTAGTAGGTTACATTTTTGCAGGCATACATTGCTGTTATTTCAGTTTGCACAGAACTCAGAAAAGCTCAGTGAGGCACCACAGTGCTATCATAGTTGTCCCTTTGGGAATGATTCACGTACTAGTACCACTGCCTACACTGTACATGTAAACATCTGAACCAGTACCTCTCAACTCTTTTTATAACCAGTGATGAACTAATCAGTATCATCAGTGGAGTTTGTCATGAGTCATCTCACCCTAAAACAGACACCTACATCTAGGCCGATGAATCAACTGAGTTCCATCAGCTAGATTGGACCTTAGGAAGAAATTCTTCAGTACGAGGGTGGCAAGACTTTCGAATAAATTGCCCAGAGATGTTGTGGCTGCCCCCTCCCTGGAGGTGTTCAAGGCCAAGTTGGACGGAGCCCTGAGTAGCCTGATCTAGTTGAGAGGCGTCCCTGCCCATGACAGGGAGGTTGGACTAGATGATCTCTAAGGTCCTTTCCAGCCTAGGCCATTCTATGATTCTATGACTAAGTCCCCATTGTCTATAATGAGAAGCCAGACTCATCTGTGGCCACCTACAGCTAAATGTAGCTGCTGTAGATGAGTTGTACTTCAACATAGAATCATAGAATGGCCTAGGCTGGAAGGGACCTTAGAGATATGTATATCTTGTAGTTGTACTTAGAGGTCTGTTGGGAGAAAGGTGTTTTGACAAAGTCTGTGAACTGGTCTTTCTGGTTCCTTGTGATGAATCAAATGCACAAGTGGATTATCTTCATCTTGAGTGAGTAATGGCAGTTTAAATCAGTTGATGGTTTGACCCATTCAGTTAATTGTCTAAGTATCAGGTGGTCCAACCACAGCCAATTTTTCAGGCAAATTTTGCCACATAGTATGAATTGCGACTAAACCAGAGTACTCCTCCTTTCTTAGAATTGACTAATACACATCGAGTCAGTCAAGGCTGACTTCAAATTTCATGACTCTTTCAGCCGTGCAAAGATGGGCACTACCATAGGCACAGATGTTCCAGAGTAAGCCTATACCTAGTTTTAAAGAAAACTTGGTACCTATCTGGACGCCCTGGACTGCTGTCTCAATATGTTAAAAAACTTGTGTTTTCATGGGGGTCTGAAAAAAAAGCATGCTTGATTTGGTTGTTTTTGCACATTGCTTTGAGAAATGAAACCATATTCTCAGGTCAGCTCATCCTATGGTCAGCCTAAAGTGAATAAAGACCTGGCCTGAGCCACCACATTGCAAACTAAACCAGACAAAAGAAGCAGTTATGTTACCAAATAGATGGTTTTTCTGACAGAGGTAGGCTGATTTTAGTCTTGTGGCAGAGAGAATGGTTAGTTTTGTGTTCCACCTGCTCCAATCTTTGAAGAGAAGGAACTTTCTAATTCAGCAGTGAGAAAAAGGAGTTAAAGAAAACCAGACTGTTGCACAGGAAGCTGAGCATGGCCTCTGCTCTTCCTGTGCAGAGTCCTGTGCTGTCTCAGGGCTGGCTGAAAGCAAAAGGGGCCCTAGGTGGCTGCTCTCGAGATGGACAGAGAGCAGGAGGAGAATTCCTACCCACTGAAATCTGGTCTGAGCAGCCCACAGCATGCTCTTCTGCACACCACCAGCTGGGAATCCTCTGTCAGAAAAATAATGCAGTTTGCTGAATGATTGTCTTTGCCAGGAGGAAAATCAAAGTGATCTGTGGTCAGTTCATTCTGCTGAAGAGGTTTCACACATTTCACTTCTAAGTGGATCTACAGGACATTTCACTCGATTTCTCTCAGAGTCCACTGTCTTCCAGGAGCTTGACTGCAGCATTGTCTTCCCTTTAAACTCTTTTTCTGGTCTTTTTCATTGGGGTACATTTCCTTAATGCCAGGCCAGTTTCTCCTGACCAGGCCCTGATGTGCATCACTGATCATACATACTGGAGAGGCAACTGGAGGCACAGGGGTGAGGTCAGCTTCCCACCTACACCCCACTTGCAGTAGTACTCAGCATATGAAAACAGCTGAGCTGGCTGAAACAAAGTGCTTTGGTTAGCAAAACACAGTGAAACCTTCCAATTTCATGAATGCCAATCTTGTAAATGATGTAGCGTTTTTCAAATTATTTCCCTGACTCCTAATTTCTGTTATATAAAATGACACAACGGCATTTCCCGCAACAGAGAAATTTGACCCCTGAGCTAACTGAGGTGTGACAGACATGTAACATACAACAAGCGTTGGAAGGAGACTGTCTCTTATGTGGGTTTTAATGAGGCATATGAGTCTATGATCTGTGCCAAATTTACTCTCAACACAACTGTTTTAACAATGTTACAGCATATTTCCCTACATATGTCCAAATCTTCTCCTAATACTTGAAGACACTCAGAGGTCCTATCCACCCTGTAGCTTGGGAGTGGCTTCTTGCCCTGCTGTTGATGTGTCTAGATTGGTCATTGACGCTTGCTGCATATTGTCCGAAAAAAGAGCCTAAGGAGAGACTCAGAAGGGACACAACAATTCCTGTATGAGTGCTCCAAGTCTGTTATCTGTACAAAATAAAGCAGAACAGCTAAAAGCACCTTTGGAGATTGTGAGTTCTTGAACAACCACAGATTGTTGCAAACTAATATCTGGCTTCTCTCTGAATTCAAGCATGGCTGGTCATCAGCTCAGCAGTATACAAAGAAAGGTCTTAAAATGGCAAGGCAGATTCCTAGAAAAAGGGGCTTCCTGGTTTATCTGCAAAAACACACCATGTCTGCATGCTGAGGGCATAACACGTACATTTAGTGGCTGACCTGAGGCCCAAGTTATATATATATACACTCAGAGCACATACTTTCTCACATTGAAGAAGCATAGTAGTGGCTTTTGGAATTTACTGGAATTAGTAACAAACAATACCAACATTCTGTGTCTCCCCCACAATTTAGGCAAAACTTTGTGAAGGCCATATCAAGGGACTTTATCCCAAAGATCCATTCCTAGAATTTACTATTAAGTTGCTACAAGCAGGCACAGAGCTCTGAGGATTTATGGAGGGCTATGTGAAGACCTGCACAAAAAGGACATTACCCATAAAACACACAGTTGCAGACATCTTTGTTTTGTTGGAGTTGTGGAGCCTAAAGTTAACCAGGTAACATCTTATACACGCTATTAGTGCTGAGAACTTCACAGTCACTAACCAGCCCATTCTGATCACAACCAGAAGACAGCGGACACCAAACACACCAACCATCACTGCAACCTCGAATTTGAATATTATCACGTCAACTGTATGATAAACCCTGATCCTTTGGTACATGGAGAAGGACCAGTGAGGGATATAATTTAAGTAGGAGGGTTGTACCTGGGTTTCCCTGAGCCATGGAGTCATAGATGAGTTTGCAGGACTTCAGCAAGATGGCAATCTTCTTTTCTGGGGAGTAGGCCTTGTGCATGTTTGTGAACTTGTGAAGGATCTTTTCCAGCACAACGGTTTCAGGCACACTGGTTGTGACGCCTAGGTCAGTGGTAGTTGTGTTTTGTATCACAAGTTGGTTCTCTTTTAGCTGCTGTAAAGATCCGTCTTTGTTGTGGATTTCTTTTAAGTAAGAATCAATGGCTTCTTTTAAAGGTTTCAGAACACATTTGTACAAAGCCGTCTCAGCAATCACTTCTGCACAGAGAAGAGAGAACACAGAAGGCCATGATAAATAATCAACACAATAGTACAGGTGCAAGTAAATTCCTAAGAAAGCATGTATTTGTTTACTCATGCACCACTGCATAGCCGTGAGCAGGGAATAGAAGTTACATCCCAGAAAACAAATATTTCATTATCAACATCTTCCAGAAGTCCTGAGTAGGCAGCCGCCCTCGCTTTCTTTGCTTGACTCCTGGCTGACCAGCATGGCACAGCCAGGCAGCAGGAAAGCCAACTCGGGGAATAGTGAGGAACCTCACCTAACGGCTTCTTTTCACAGCCCCGCCCGTACAGATGCTCTGGTGGGATTCATCTCATGTCCCTTCTGACATCTCCCTCTAATCTATCTGAGATATTCACTTTGGGATGAAATTCACTTCAGAGCACAGTCACTGAAAAGGGGCTGTAGTCACCAGTTCAGAGGCCCACACCAGCATCTGGTCAGAAGATTCTCACTCTCACTGCTCAAGTCATTCCATCTCACTTAAGTCACCTCTTATGCCACCTGTGGATGAGGAAATAGTCAGTGTGGACTGAGTATTTCCATAATATTTAACAGGAGACAAAATCAAGCATGAGAAACTGTGAGAAAGTCCATTGTCTGACTCCTAGAAACCGGAGGCAGAGCTAGAGGGACTGCAAGGGATCCTCTTGTCACCCCTGCAATGAGGCAAAAAGGTCACTGGCAGAAGAGTTCATCGCTAAGTCAGTGAGGAATGAAACAGGGTAATAACATTTAGGTATACAAAATCCAAGTGTTTAAAGACATCTAGAGAATCAATGAGCTTTGAAGAGGGACAAATTCAAATGTCAAATCTTCCTCTGTGGGAATCTCTGTCCTCCACAGAAGACAGTCCTCCATAGGCCGACTGGGCCATAGCATCCTGTTAAGGAACTGCCAGTGAACAAGGCTAGGTCTAACCAGGCATGTCTGTGGCAGGATCCTCACACACACCCAGCTCTACCAAGCAGAACAAGGACACTTCTTTCTGCTTCTTCTCCACCTTCCCTGATTAGGGAAGATTAAGATTCAAGACAGACTTCTCTGTGCCAACATCCTCTCTGCCTCAAAGAATGGAGTTATCGGGACAAAAATTGCAGGTGTTACACGATGTGCATGGAAATGAAACCATAGCTCTGCTCTCCTACCTATGGCAAAGGGTTCGCAAGAAGGTCTGTTCTACTGGGGAATGTGAAGCCTTTGCTGGATGAAAAAAGAAGTCAATGGGGCCTGCTCAGACTGGCAGATAAGTGCTTCTGAGTCCTGGCTCACCACTTAGGTGGGTCCCACCTAATATTGGAGCTGCAGGATCCACTGAAATTCCTAGCCACTTCTGTGTTTGGCCATGTTCTGTTCTGAGGGTCTTTCAGCTCCCAGCTTGCTTTAAGCCAACTTAGAGATCTCATAAATAGCAGTCATTCCTTTTCAGGTCCTTGACAAACAAAGTCAAAAGAGCATGTGAGTGCACGAACACATGCTTTTTCTGGCTGTACTGTTTTGACTAGGATAAAAAAGTCCTGTAGCTCTTTGTATACTCCCTCATGAATGTACATCAAACAGGCCAGCAAGGAGGGAAGTAGCACATTACTCCCTCATAGAACATCACAGGAGAAGCAACAAAAAACCCCTAAACAGCCAAAAATATTATTTTTCCACCCCAAAGGCAAACTATGTATGCGGCAAAGAGAGGGGAATGCTGCATTTTGGAGCCAGCCTCTCTGAATTGAGCAGGGAGCCAGGCCAGAGAGCTATATTGGAGGCCAGAGAGGGCTGGAGCACCTCTCCTATGAGGACAGGCTGAGAGCATTGGGGTTGTTCAGCCTGGAGAAGAGAAGGTTCCAGGGAGCCCTTCTAGCAGCCTTCCAGTACTTAAAGCGGGCCTGCAGGAAAGGTGGGGAGGAACTCTTTGTCCGGGAGTGCAGTGATAGGACAGCGGGTAATGGTTTAAAACTGAAAGAAGGTAGCTTTATATTAGGTATTAGGAAGAAATTCTTTGCTATGGGGGTGGTGAGACACTGGAACAGGTTGCTCAGAGAAGCTGTGGAAGCCCCCTCCCTGGAAGTGTTCAAGGCCAGGGTGAATGGGGCTTTGAGCAATCTGATCTAGGGGAAAGTGTCCCTGCCCATGGCAGTGAGATGGGAACTAGATGATCTTTAAGGTTCCTTCCAACCCAAACTATTCTATGATTCTAAGTCCAGCACAAACTTTCTTCCATCCTCCCACCCCTTGAGTAAGATTGCCTCAGGGTCAGACAAGCGATGGCAGCCTGGAGGTGGGGGTAAGTGTGGCACTGATGTTTTGGGGAGGACATGGACAAGTCAGCCATGTTATGGATTGTCATAAACTGCTGTGAACCCACAGCCTTTGGCTCATGATTTACTTACATTTTAGCCCTGGTGTCCAGGTGACTATAAACACTGTTAAATTAACAAGCTAGCGGGAGGTGTCCCTGCCCATGGCAGGGCAATTGGAACTAAATGATCTTTAAGGTCCCTTCCAACTCAAACCGTTCTATGATCCTATGATACATACACATATTTGTATGTGTGTGTATACATATGCATACATACATACATATATGCCTCTCTCACACACAGAAACACACATCTTTTCCGCTTAAACTCTTTCCTTCAAAACATTCATAATAGATTTTTTCCCCTCATTGGTCTCCCAGTTTTTAGAGGCGCTCCTCCAAGTGCTAGCAACCACAGAGTAGACTTTTGCACCTCTAAGTTTTAAGGAGATGGTTTATACTTCTGTAAAGCAGAATCTGTGTCTGCATAATCCTATCTTCCTCCTCACCTTCCCAAATTCTGCCCAAGAGTGAGTAAAGCACAGACACCTACCTAACTGTTCCTCGGTGTAGGAGGCTGGGTCTATCAGAGATTTCAACTCGGTGCTCTGCACTAAGTAACTCTTCAGCTGTGTCATCATCATCCGGATTTCTTGTAGCATCTCTGTGCTGGAGCTCTGCTTCGCCATCATCTCTAAACTGTACACTCTGTAGTCCCGCACGAGGTTGCCAAAATATGAATCCTTGTCCTGTGCCAGCTCGACTATCTTCTTCTGCAGCTTCCTGTCACTAGACAAAAAGACCGTGAAGACATTGGACAGGCTCACAATGGACAGCCTGTTCCTGGCCTTGTCTAAGATCATGGAGCGTGTCTTTTTACTAGACGAACTGTTCAGCATCTCCAGGTCATCCTCTGTGCTGCTGGTGGAGTAGGAGTCTGGCTCAGAAACTGATGCCTGAGCCAGGGCGCTGCCCCCCTGGCCCTCCAGCGAAGAGTGTGAACCTTTCAGTTCGTCTGAGTTGATGGATTTGCAGCCACGTCCTGGTTCAGTCTTGGTGTGTGTGCAAGTGGTGCCACTCACCACTGTAGCTGAGCTGCTCTTGCAGAAAGCCCGTGCCATGGCTGTGGCCATCTCTGCCTCTGTCCTTTGCTTTGACTGGCAGGAGCTGGGGATCCTCGGTACCTGGGAAAGCCTTTTCCTTCTTGGTGGTGGGATAGGAACTGACTTTCCTTTCTCAATGTCATTGCTTTGTATCTCAGGCATGTCCTCCTTCTTCTCTGCAGGTTCGGGCTTTGTCTCCTGAAACTGTGATACAGCCCTTTCAGGAACCTCCCCAGGCATTTCTACAGCCTTTTTGCACTGCAGCCTTTTATCTCTGCTCACTGAACTTGTGTTTTGTTTTTCTTCTGTCCATTCCCCTTTCAGTGTTTCACAACTTCCAGGCTTACCCACACAGCTCTCCTCTGAGGTCCTCTCACACAGCCGCCTCCGTGGGGGGACAGGAGGCTGGGAGTCCTTCTTGGGGCTCACCGCTGAGGGCTCACTGAGTGAGCAGCTCTGCTTGCCTTCTTCGTTATTGTCACCGCCCTCAATTTTCATTTCCTTGATGCTCTTTCCTAGTGGCTGAAGAAGCAGCTCATTTTCACAGGCAGTCATGGGATCCTGCTTCAGAGAAGATTTCCAAACAAGAGCGTGAGAAGGTGGAGGTGGCGGGGGCCGGCGGGGAGATTTCCTTTCAGCGAGTGTGGTGGCAGAGGGGAGACTGGCGCTCATAGTATGGCTTTTAGGAGGGGGTACCTCTGGAGGAAAAGCATTACTGCACTCTTCTATAAAAATAGGATTCACGAACCACAGCTTGTCATTTCCTATTGACAGCTCAATTTCACATGAGCAGTGGTTTGTGCTACTTGCAAAACACTGAGTAGATTTTAAACTGTCTGCTTGGGCAGCACCGAAAGCAGATTCTCTTGCAGGGTGGGATAACTCCTCTCCTATTCTTCTGTGGTTTAAGGAAGAATCCCAGAAATCTGCCCAAAACAAAAAAAAAGAAAGAAAAGAAGAATGAAAAAGTGCTCTGAGATAATTTTACCCACTAACGGTATGTAGAAGTCCTACTTTTTGCTAAAAGAAATGGTACACAAGCTTTCACATCTCTGCAAAAAAACAGTGTGAAGAAAGGATTGCCTGTTTTACACATGTGAGATGCTTCAAGCCAGAGGACAAGCTCAGAAGCTTCACCAGAAACCTCTTTCTTGCTAATTTTAGGACACTCATCTAGTGAAAACTGTTAATCCTGTGCAGCCTATGCAGTGTGAGAAGGAAGGTAAAAGTAACAAATATGAATGAAGAGAAGGGGTCTCTGCCTTATTTGGTGATTGCTGCCCTCTGAATGCAAATAGCTGTGGACACCTGAGGTGAGAGTGTGAAGCCCTCAGGTGAGTTCTGTCTCCTTCTTGCTGACTGTGGGAAGGTGCAGGGCTGGGATGTGCAGCCTGGATCCAACGGGCAGTGGGAGCACAAGAGACCTCAGATGAAGATGACTGTACTATGCAGAAAGCTCCTGTGGCACAGTCTGTTTTACACAGAGGTCAGATCCTGCTTTGCAGTACAATCAGTCCAGAAACATGTGATTTTAATTATCTTCCACAGATTAAAATTACTATTAATGTCTATGGCTCCGGATGACAATTATCCATAGCTGTGTCCACTCTCTGTTTTGCACCTTGCGTTGAGACTGCCTGCCTGAAGGAGTAAAAGATGGTGCAAAAGACTATGTACACAGAAAAGTTGGATACTGGAGGACTAAAGAATAGTTAAGTACGTCAGTGCCATCAGCTGTGACTGGAAAAGGAAGACGATGTTTCAGATGCAAGTAGTCATTTCTGTATGTCACAAATCTCTTACTAGATTTGTCTTTGAACAATTTTAAAAAAAATACAAAGCATCTGTATATCCTTTGAATAGATTCAGTATCACTTTTAACCTTTTCGCCTTTCCACAGAGATAGGTTTCAAACCTGCTTGCCTCACTTATCGGATTGCTTTTTGTCACTCTTAGAGCTGCTAATCCAGGGTCCGCTACCGGAAACATCAGGAAACACGATCCTGTAAATGTCATGTGTTCTGATCAAGGAAAAGGCTATAAACCTCTGAGAGTATTCACTGGGTGAGGACTGTATAGATGGCCACAGATTTAGGCACAAGAGGAAGATGAGAAATCCTGGAAACACGAGGATGCAGATAACTAAATAACTATTTCTGCATGCCTGGTCCCTGGACACGGAGCTGACACTGATGGTACAGTCTTCTGGATGGACTTACAGTGGATGTGAACGGGGCTGCCACACAGCACCTGAACCCTGCCCTGTGCTTGGTGTCAAGCCTGTTTCACTGCAAAAACATCACCTGCCAGGCTCAAGAGGGAATGGATGGGCCTGCACATGTGTGGGATAACCCTTAGTGCTAAGCAAGTGGTAAAGCACTCAGCCTGTGCCTTGCCAGGGCCCCATTCTCCTGTCAGCTGCACCAAAGTAGCCCCCAGCCCATCGCAGGGAAAGGGGCACGGGGCTGAGCTGGCCAGAGCCCTGGGCAGGGCCTGCCTATACCTCTTCCTAAAAACCACCATCCAAGAAGGGGCTTCCAGTTTGGAAGTTCATAGCAGAACTCATAACAGAGCCAAAAATCCTCTTCAGCTAAAGCCAACAGGGAACTCAGGGGTGAAACACATTCAGATAAAATCTCTCCCTCGCCCACTGCATCCTCAAATACAGGCCACTTCTTCCTCTTTTGCTCCCCAGTGCAGACGTGACTTTTCACGGCTTCCTTTTTGCAGCCAGCTCCATGCCACTGCTAAAAAAAATATCTTCTATCTGCCACCACCATGACCTGCCCTTTGCAGGGCTCTGCCTTTCCCCCTGCATGCCCTGAGCCCACTGCTCACCTTGCCTCCCTCTGCCAGCGATGTGCTCCCCCAGGCCACAGCCAGCTGCCCTGAGGACAGGGACAGTGCCCTTCCCTCCCGCAGGTGCAAGTGCTGCAGGATGGGCAGGCTGGCTCCTCACAGCCCCTCCGCTCCCTCTAACCAAGCATTTCTATAAAATAGGAATAGAGTAAGTCATGCGCAGGTGAACTAGAAGACTGTCCATTCCCATCAAGATAAAATTGCTGATTTAACTTCTCACAGCCTAGGCTAGTGTCTATGGCTAATTCAGCTATATAAGCATGTCAGCATGTTTTCTTAGGGAGGCTGAGGTTAGATCAGCTTTGTTACCTTGAGAAGGAGGAGAACAAAGAAGCTTGAAATTGCCAGAAACAGCAGCAATCTTGACACTGAATTTGTGAGTAGACATCAGATGGAACCACACTTAATAGCATCACACTGCCAACCTCATGTCTGAGACTGTCTGGCGTATGATTTCCTTTAAACACTCCCACTCTAACGGGTATCAGAAAATGCAGGACAGTGGGTGACGCTTGTTTAAGTCAGAATATAACACTGTGGAGTCTCACGGGCTGAGGAAATAGTGAGTAGACCAATCCACAAAAGGGAAGTTGGTTATTTTTCTCAGTAGTGATCAGGATAAGACACTGTGACGAAAATGCAGTGCTCCACTCACACCGTGAAGGACCAGATGAGGTGGGGCTACACAACTGAGTGTTACACAACTGCTTCAGAGGGTGTGTTTCCCAGCCCAGGCACACTGTCTTGTTCAGC
>NW_009737019.1:56086-60466 GCF_000703405.1 Apaloderma vittatum
TGATTGTCTTCCATTGCTGTCCTGGCCCTTCCCTTAGCCTACACTCTGAGAGGGGTAATTAAGCAGTTCTTTGAGACTTTGGCAGATCTGTGATGGTGTGTGCTCTTTGTACAGTGCAATCATATAAATTCTCCGGGTAAAATACCTTCTATACCAGCAAGGTCAGGACTAGAGGGCCTGCAGTACATCGTCATTGACAATATACGTAACAACCAGCTTGCAGGTAGACATTTTACTTCTATCCCCTCAAAAAACATCTAATTTTGAAATAAATAAATAAAAAGTAACATATAAGAACTTCAAATAATGCTACCTTTCCTTTGGGAGCATCACTTCAGGCAGCATTTGCTGTTGGGGTACCCATTTGTATCCACAAAATTTTGTTCTAGGAAGCAGTAAACAGCCTTGCTCATTACTTCAGTCTGTTTGACTTTACTGAGACAGCACGGCACTCCAAGAAGCTAGGATCATTTCCCAGGAAATCTTTACACAACAGCAGGTTTTCATCTGTTGTCAGAAGCTTTCTTGGCATGCAATGCACTGTGACAAGCAAACCTCCAGTCATCACCACTTTTATGACCATCAGTGTACAGGAGAGAAGGAAGGAGACTACAACCAACATTGCTTTGTGCTTGTGCTTTAGTTATTCCTTCCTTCCAGAAGCTGCTGGAGACTGTTTCCTGAGTCAGGATCTCCTCTGCTAGTTCAAATTAGACTGAAGGTTAGAGAATCATGATACACTTCTTAGATTTTAATCCAAATTTTTACACTTGTTATAATAAAATTAACGATAAATACGTAACTTGCTATCTCAAGATGCAAACTACTATTCTCTTAAGTGTTAAGTACTGGCTGGACACCTATACTCAAGGATGCTTTGACAAATTGGAACATATTCAAAAGAGAGGACGCTGAAAGTGTTAGAAGTGAATCTGATAGTCAAATTCAACAAAGCTGCCTGAACTGAAACCAGTGGGGTTTGCCCATGCCTTCTGGGAGGTATAATGCAGAAGTTCCAAAAATGGATCCCTAAAGCCCTGGGTTGCTTTAGTAAGTATTTCTAAGTGAACTAACTCTTCAGCTTTCACCACTGTTTGGCTGTTTTCAACAGCTGAGGGAAAACTAAAAAGCAAAGTAACATTAGAGTGGATAACTCTAATAGCTGTCTCAAGCAGAGTGTGTTAAATGGGAAAGAATAGGAAGGAAACCTTGTTTAGTTAACAGAACTGCATTTCCCAACTCTGCAACTTCATACATGTGATCTAGAATTTGCTTGTTTGGTGGTGTCACTAAAAATAACATTTCCTTCTGTATCTGTTTAGTGTGAGGTGAGAAAATATACTGGGACACTACATATTTCTCTACCAGTTAGAAATCCTGCAAGAAGAAGCAGAAATACCAAAATTCAAAAATACCACAGTTCCATCAGCTTTGCCCTCACACATCATAAGGGGAAATTGCAAAGGTGTTTTCCTCTTCATATACTTCAGATGTCAACTACATCCAACATGTGTGAGCTACCTTGAGAGGATGTGCCATGTTTCAGTTGTTGAAAGCTCCACCTTACACAGTGATACTGTAGGTCCCATGCCCTGCACAAAAGTCCAAGCAGATGTTTGTGTCCAAAGGGGCAAGCAGCCTTTTTTTCTGCATGCTTCTATAAATATAAAGGTCATAAACATCATATCTCTTGCATTCAGGTCTCCTTAGCTATTCTGAAGGCAATAGTTAATCTCTCCTTTATGTCTGTGCAAGGCACTGTGGTTCTCACAAGTTTGAGTGAAACCTGTCTGCTTTGAGGGACTTACCTATCCCCAGACTAGAGATAATTTCAAGGTCTTGAGAGCTACTGGCTTCTAATATTGCTTGTGGCAGCTTCAGAGTGAATGGCAGCAGATCCCTGCAAAAAGAAACACAGTGAAAAAACAATAAAAGAATAAACCTGCAATTGTCAGGAACTCCAGATTTTACTGCTAGTTCTAGTGATTGAATTGGCTCACAATTTCAGCCCTGTTCTGCAAAGTCCTGGATGTCCTCAAAGGAAGATCTCATGGCCAGGAAAGCATAGTGGACATTGTGCCAGCCTGAGTTGTTCCGATTTCACAAGAAATCACCAGGTCCTGTGGCAATGCTTCATGCCATGCTGCTGGCTTAATCACTGTTCTTGGCTTCCTCCTCTGAAAACAGCAGGAACACCTCTCACCTCCGGGGAGGCCACAAGGGTTGGAATGCCTTCCCATGAAAAGTGAGGTGTTGCAAATGGTAATTATTGTAATTGGAAAAGCTACTTTTTTTTCTTTCTGTTTACCCCTCTCTCCATACCCTGATTCTTCTTCTAAAAGATCAGTGTAAGCGTAAGGCACAGGGACATGGCAAGATACAGTGGGATTAGGGAAGGAAGAGTCCTCCTGGGGAAGGGTAGCCCCTGGGTGAAGTGACAGACAACAATGAAGTGCTGCGTGACACTGAGAAAACACATACACCCCTCTACTCTTCCTGAGATTTCTGACTGCTTTATTTCTGGAAAGGTGCTGTATTTTTACTGAAAAAAAGATACAGTTTCTCAGAGGACATTATAGTTGGGTTTCACTGAAACACACCATAAGTCTCAATTAATTCAGCAGAACTCTTGAGCTGGCAGTAAACTCTTCAGGTTTGACTCTTGCCCAATTATAATTTGCTAAAGACTGTTCCTACCTCAATTCCAGTTCTAACAAGGACTAGAAAAGACAGTAACAATAGTCCCTAAAAGGTTAACAAGGACTGGCCCAGGATCATCTTACACATTAAAAAGTTTAAGAAAATGTTCTGCAAGATGAAGGAAATTATTTTAGAAAAAGCTGGCTTTGAGAGTGGGTCATCTCTGCCACACAAATGCACACCTCAAAAATGCATGTGAATGCAGACCTGGGGAGGATTGATCTGTTAACAGATGAATCCAGCGGGTCTATTTTTGCCCTTTTTAACAGATACGTATTTTACTGATGTACTCTGTGCTCCATGGGTTCTCTGTGCACCACTGAGCACTTTGTCATCACATCATTTGACATAAACTGATGTGATCCCAGTATTTATTTTTTTTTATTGTGGCAGATACGAGGTTTAAAAGAGGAAGGGGGCCCATGGACCTTCAGCTTGCTTTGCTTGTTGTTGTTACATGCACGAGTAGTTTCCTTTTATTTTTTTTCCTTTCTTTTTGGATAGAAAAATACATCTAAAAATCAGAAAGCGTTAAGATGTTACCCTAATAGAAAAAAATCTGGTTTTACCCACGGAGCAGCAGTTTGCTGACAAGCCACAAAGTCACCTGTTACCTACAGGTGTTATTTTTGTGATCTAAGGTAATCTAGCCAGGCCAAACTTTGAGAAGAGCCTGTCAGCCCTGATAAACTGTTTTCAGCTATTTGTAGTCAACTATTTACTCAGCCCTCTCCACTCACCATCACAGAGAGCTCCTACAAGCTGCCAGCAAATGGTATATCAGTTCCTAAGCTGCCTTTTATTACCTGCTTCTCTCCAGGTGTTATTTTTGTGATCTAAGGTAATCTAGCCAGGCCAAACTTTGAGAAGAGCCTGTCAGCCCTGATAAACTGTTTTCAGCTATTTGTAGTCAACTATTTACTCAGCCCTCTCCACTCACCATCACAGAGAGCTCCTACAAGCTGCCAGCAAATGGTATATCAGTTCCTAAGCTGCCTTTTATTACCTGCTTCTCTCAGAAAATTATTCCTGATTTACCCTGTCTTTTGACAGTGACCTGAGAAATCACATGAACCATCTGAATGTGTATCTGACACTCAGAAGTAATACTTGTAACAGGAACTATTAGAAAATCTTTTCATTCTTTCTGAGACTCTTTTTCAAGCTGTGTTCCTTTCTGCAGGAAAGCAGAAGCAACCATATTTTCCCTCCCACCAGCCATTTGACTAGAAGTGCCCATTTCTTGCTTGCATTTGTGCTCTTTGCTTTGGTAGGACAGAAATATTTATACAGGTCTAAGACTTAATCTATGCCCATTCTATAAGGTTTATACACGTCTAGATGGCTAAATGTCTTTTCATTGATGGGGGCGAGACTGAGAGTAGTGTCTTGTTTGCAAGTAGGAGACCAGGCCCAGCAGCGCTGAACTCAGCAGGCTGCAGAACCAGCCCTCAAAATATTGTAAATATTATTAGCTGGGCAAGCTGCAGCACGCTGCATCATAGCATAGATAGACTGCTCCTACTGTGTGAGCTAACCAAGTCACTAACAAAACTGCCTTGTAAATGTATCCTGAATCTGCTTTCCCCTCTTAAATGGAAATAACTACTTTAAGAGTCATTTAATTTTATGTAGAGGAGGTCATAAGGTAACATCCAACTAAAAATCAGGCTTTTTGCA
>NW_009737019.1:60478-63859 GCF_000703405.1 Apaloderma vittatum
AGGTTGTGGAAGTATCACTGCAGTGTGCTCAGCGCAAACACACAGATTAGAGGAGACTGCAGACACATGCGCTTAATTACCCAGAGGGACTCATCAGCTGCTGATCAAATCCCGCTCTAATGAAAATGACCTTACAAGTCTTTTCCATCTCTGTGCCCACTACATTTTGCATTTCTGTGCTAAGCAAACAATAAGGTGTCTGATTCATCACTTGATCTTATTTTAAAATTTTGGCTAATGAACAGAAATTGTTTCAGGACTGAGTAGTCCTAACAGATTCTCCATAACAGATTAAGTGCTCTTGGGTCTCCTGCAGGCAACAACCCGCTAGCAGGTTTGCATAGTTGCAGCCCTGTGTGCGGATGCTTAAAGCTGCTTAAAATACGAGATGGCTAGTCCAAGAACTTTTTTTGCTCCCTGCCCCGCTAGCTCCACTCCTGTGTCTTGGTCCTTTGTAGGTGCAGCCCTACAGGCCTTTCTCGGACAAAGCTTTCAGCATCAGGGACAGCTGTGGTTATGGTGTGCTGGGCTAGAAACTGGGTGATCTGGCCCCACTGCAGATACCAGCATCTGAAATACCTTCTGGTCTGGCAGGTTAGAGAAATCCAGAGGAAACAGTGAGAGCTGTGCTGTGACTGGGTACTGGGGAAAGGCAGTCAAGATGGGAGAGGCAAGTGACCACTTCATGGAAGCAATGAATTCAACTCACCTACTGACACAGTAGAAGGCAACCAGTTTGAAGACATCTTCAAATACAAGTACAGATCCCTCCAGGTACAGGACTGATGAAGAACAAAAAAGACAGTCAGCAACTGCGTTCTTCGAGATGTATGGTAAAAAATGCTGGTGGGTTTGGCTCACAAAATAACCGACTGTGATTTTTCAGTATTTGCATGGACTAATATGAAGAATCATAAAGAACTGGCTTCCTATGGCCAAACGTAATGAGATTCTTCAGGGAAACACTACAGAAGAAGAACTGTCTCAGCCTGGCTTTCTGAATGGTTAGTTCAAGATATCACAGTATTGCAACAGTAATAGAAACAATGGGAAGGAGAAAACCTCACATCATAGCCAAAAGGTTCATTAAAAGCCCATCTGTCTCTAAGGGTGTGCATATTTGCAATGCATGTGGGGCTGACCTTGTGACTCGCCATGCTGGAATCTGGTTTGGTCTGGATGGACAAAGTGCTTTGAAGCAAAAAAAACAGAAATTATTGTTTCACTACTATGTGTGTGGGCTCTGACCTCGGTCATGCAGGCAGTATGAGCATAGCCTATTTGTATCTCCCATTCTCCTTCCCATTGTGTTATACAGTGATAGCACTTTCCTTTAAGTGGCAAAATACAGTCTATGGCACATTACAGAGTTCTTGCAGAGTTCTTCAAGATGACCTCCTTTGTAACAGCATGCTACGGCATTGTGTAGCCCAAATCTCACATGTTATTATAGAGCTTTTGGCTGCTAAGCTAGAAAAAATTCACCGGCCAGTGGAGAAAATTTCACATTGACCAATAACCCAAGACAAAGAGAAAGGGATGGATCTGCAGGAAAGAAGTGTCCATGTTTGCCTCACAAATTGTCTGCACCTGTATGTAGGCAACACAGCACCCCAAACAGAGATTGACAAATTTAAAGAAATCTGTGATGGGTTCTCAAAAACGCCCGCTTACTGGTGGTGGAGAACTGGAGCCCCAGATCTGCACCACTCCTGCCAAGGGAGCACACTTGGACTCCTCCGGGAGCGGCTCCAGCTCTCACCCACATAGCGGTTCCCACAGCCGCTCCGCATCTTCCTTCGCCCCGTTTTCTAGGCCACAGTTCAGAGCTGTGGACATGAAGCTCAGCTATCATGATTCACCTTCCTCGGTCTGCCATGATTCACAGGCCTGTGAAACGCCTCCAGCTCCGTGCCCTCCCTGCCTGGTTACTAGTTCTCCTGCTAAGCAGGGCCTCCAGCACCTGCGGGAGGGAGACGTCCACCTGGATCTCCTCTACTTCAGCTCTGTGCACTGGCTCTTTTTCTCCAGCTAGCAGAGAACCCCGCTGGAAGAAAATGCTCAAGACTCTCTTGTTTAGCTTCACAGTTCATTCCCCAAGCAAGGCATTTCCTCCTTTTACTTCTCCCTTTGTCCCAGCCCAGGCCTGGCAGGTTGCTATTTTGGGCTGAGTACACCAATGTAGGCATTTTTTAAAGAGGCAGAGGACACGTAATTCGCAGAAGTCATTCCTACTAGCAATTTGTGTTGGATCAGCATGAACAGATCAAGCTCAGTGTCTACACTGATACCAAATTGCAACGTGGAATTAAAACATACTTCAAGCAAAATAATCCTTTTCCCTTACTTTTCTCCCACAACTGGAAAAATAAATGTTTTGGTAATTTTTTCCAGAATAAGAATCATGTTTCAGTCAGGGATTTTCATTAAACATCTACCACGAAAAATTTCTATAGTTCAAAATCCATCTGCTTCGCAGCTCTGACACAGGAAACAAAAATAAAGACAAAACTCAGTGCTGTTCCCGACAAAGAACAAAAACGCAAGAGTCAGAACTCACTCAAATGTCCAACAACTAAATAAAGCCCTTTGTGTGGACAACAGTTTCAAAGGACTTTTTTTTTTTTCTGTTGAGAACCACATGTTCACTCTGGCATCCCGTGTTGCAGGTGTACATAACAGAGCCAGCTGCACCTGTACATGTTTACATATGAGAGCAGATAGTTTGGACTGGGACTAATGATTGTTCCTGTGCCAGGAAGCTCTGCCATTGGGAGTGTCAATTTTAGACAAAAGAATATTAGTCCAAGACTCTTGGCATCAGGAATATTCACATAGAAGTGCCTTGTCACTGTACAGCTACTTCTCTTGTATATAGATAAATACCATAAAACACCACAATTGACCATGAATTATAGGGCTAAAGCAGTCTAGGTATAAAAGCTTGAGGACAGGAGTTTTCAGCAGGTGGTATATAGAAGTTGGACTGTCCCTGGCCTGCTCTGAAAGGTCATAGACAGGAACAAATTCAAGCACATTTGTCAGCAGGCTGGAATTCGTTGTACAGAGGCCCATAGCTCTGCTGGGACATTTTTGGGTGGCCTGCAAACAATAAGGATAGAAAAACACAGCTTTAAATGGATCATTACTCAAGGTACTATCACCACGAGGACCAATATTCTGCCTCAGATTTACTCTGAACAGTGATGGTGTCAAGCAGCTTTCACAGGGCTACCACGGCCACTTGGTTACCCACTCCTGGCACAGCACCCACCAGGAGAGCCTTCCAGTTTCCTGTGGGGACGGCCATCCTTGGGAGAAATGGTAACACTTTTTCCTTAACCTGTTTTTGTCTAGACACTTGCTGACCCCCAGCAGGAA